>NC_059291.1:12158162-12160662 GCF_017591435.1 Portunus trituberculatus
ACACACACACACACACACACACACACACACACACACACACACACACACACATTTCAAAACACAGTATGCAAACATACCCCACTGCACTCACTCTTGCATCATAAACAAACGAAGATAACGCCCCACACACACACACACACACACACACACCACCCCCCCTTCCGTCCATTTCCAGTCACACACCCACACACATAACCGCTCACCTGAACCCAAACACAGATGCAAGTTAGAGGAAACACTGCACTGATATAACAATGATCTCAAGACAGTGAAGGTGACTTGGAGGTTACGAAGCTGTGGCGGTAAAGTGGTAAGATGCTGATGCTCTCACGAAAGTGCTCTTAAATGCTGTGTTGTCTTATAAGGCCATGCACTGAAATTACTGGTCGAGTTCCCATGGATGTCTTTATTACTACTGATGGTGTAGAGTTCATGTTAAGGTATTGCTGGAGTCATAAAGACGCCATTGCAGATTAGAGTAACTAGCATTGTAGTCATTTGAAAGAAATTTATTAAAGGCGACTATTAAAATGCTTTAATCTTTTCGTTGCTTTAGTGGTTCGTTATTGAAAAGATGGTAATGAATAAATTAATATATAAATAAAAATACTGATGGAAACTACTGCTAGTACGACCAATAATAAAAAAAATGATAATAAAGAAGAAGAAGAAGAAGAAGAAGAAGAAGAAGAAGAAGAAGAAGAAGAAGAAGAAGAAGAAGAAGAAGAAGAAGAAGAAGAAGAAGAAGAAGAAGAAGAAGAAGAAGAAGAAGAAGAAGAAGAAGAAGAAGAAGAAGAAGAAGAAGAAGAAGAAGAAGAAGAAGAAGAAGAAGAAGAAGAAGAAGAAGAAGAAGAAGAAGAAGAAGAAGAAGAAGAAGAAGAAGAAGAAGAAGAAGAAGAAGAAGAAGAAGAAGAAGAAGAAGAAGAAGAAGAAGAAGAAGAAGAAGAAAGAAGAAGAAGAAGAAGAAGAAGAAGAACAAGAAGAAGAACAAGAAGAAGAACAAGAACAACAACAAGAAGAAGAAGAAGAAGAAAAGAAGAAGAAGAAGAAAAAAGAAGAAAATTTTTTTTCACAGTTGACCACATCTACAACACACACACACACACACACACACACACACACACACAAATAAATAATAAATAAATAAATGGAAATGATTAATCAAAACAGAGTACCAGTGAAGTGCTTAACTGAAATCTGAGCAAAAAAGCTTCTTTACACATTCCAGGCAGTTGACCACATTACGATGAAGCAACAAGGCACCCAGCACGACGGACAGAAGCGATAACAGATTACGTCTCCATCATCACCGACCTCCAGCTGAGTTTATATATATATATACCCCAACACAATTACTGGCCATATTAGCTAAACGAGAGAGCCCCTCAACCCGCTTATCAGCCTTACCAGAGAAGTGTACATCTTTCATCTCACCAAGACAAAGATATCCACTCGTTATCACACCTCCCAGATATCTTACATTATTATCAGATAAACCCAGTATTTTTCCCCCGGCACATTTCTTATATCTCTGAGACACCGACACGTGGGCTTTCCCTCATACAATCACTGTCTCTGATACACCCGTGACCATTTGTGTTGCTTTTGATAATTGTTACGATAAGAGTAAAGTGATTCGGGGATCTTTGAGACATGGATACGAGTGCTTCCTATGAAATCAATGCTACAGATACATTAATCTATGAAAATAATTATAATGAAGGAGTCAAGAGTTCCCTGCATCTTTTGACACAAGGACACGAAACCTTTCTATAAAATTATCCGATATGAAGATGAATTTTTACTGTATAAAATTTCCTGCAACAGATACACTAACCCTCTCAATATATTCAGAAAACAGTCATAATGAGCGAGCAAAGTATTCCCTACATCTCTGAGACAAGACATGAACATTTTCCCGAATACATTCACTGCCACAATACACTAACCACCTCACCAACGCCTGAGAACAGTGTCAATACGAAAGCAAACCATTTCCTTCATCTTTGACACACAAAGCAGCTCACTAACTCCTTATTAAAACAGTCATAACGAGATAGCAGTGTTCCCTACATCACAAGGAAGTTGATATTTTACAAGCATGCAACCTTCACTCAGCCTGAGCCACGAGAGGGAATGGGGAACATGCTCCTACTTCGTATGCAGCAGCAGGTCACCGCGTCACCGTTAGGAACAAGGAAGTTATATACATATCCTGCCCACGCGTGCTGACTGACGCATCGTCAAAAAGTCTATAAACGGAAGGAACAAATAAATAAATAAATAAATAAATAAATAAATATATATATATATATATATATATATATATATATATATATATATATATATATATATATATATATATATATATATATATATATATATATATATATATATATATATATATATATATATATATATATATATATATATATATATATATATATATATATATATATATATATATATATATATATATATATATATATATATATATATA
>NC_059291.1:12165662-12183162 GCF_017591435.1 Portunus trituberculatus
AGGGAGAGATGAATATGTGTGTGTGTGTGTGTGTGTGTGTGTGTGTGTGTGTGTGTGTGTGTGTGTGTGTGTGTGTGTGTGTGTGTGTGTGTGTGTGTGTGTGTAATCCACTGTTTGATCTGCTGCAGTCTATGACGAGACAGCCAGACGTTACCCTACGGAACGAGCTCAGAGCTCATTATTTCCGATCTTGGGATAGGCCTGAGACCAGGCACACACCACACACCGGGACAACAAGGTCACAACTCCTCGATTTACATCCCGTACCTACTCACTGCTAGGTGAACAGGGGCTACACGTGAAAGGAGACACACCCAAATATCTCCACCCGGCCGGGGAATCGAACCCCGGTCTTCTAGCTTGTGAAGCCAGCGCTCTAACCACTGAGTTACCGTGTGTGTGTGTGTGTGTGTGTGTGTGTGTGTGTGTGTGTGTGTGTGTGTGTGTGTGTGTGTGTATTTACCTAGTTGTAGTTTTACAGGGCCTGGGCTATTATGCTCGTGTGGCCCCGTCTCCATATGTGTGTGTGTGTGTGTGTGTGTGTGTGTGTGTGTGTGTGTGTGTGTGTGTGTGTGTGTGTGTGTGTGTGTGTGTGTGTGTGTGTGTGTGTAATTCACCTCGGTCGTCTGCTGGTCACCCAGCCAGTCTTCCCCATTATGGAGCGAGCTTAGAGCTCATAGACCGATTTTCGGGTAGGACTGAGACCACATAACACACACACACACAAGGAAAGCGAGGCCACAACCCCTCGAGTTACATCCCGTACCTATTTACTGCTAGGTGAACAGGGGCCACACATTAAGAGGCTTGCCCATTTGCCTCGCCGCTTACCGGGACTCGAACCCGGCCCTCTCGATTGTGAGTCGAGCGTGCTAACCACTACACTACGCGGTGTGTGTGTGTGTGTGTGTGTGTGTGTGTGTGTGTGTGTGTGTGTGTGTGTGTAATTCACTGTTTGATCTGCTGCAGTCTCTGACGAGACAGCCAGACGTTACCCTACGGAACGAGCTCAGAGCTCATTGTTTCCGATCTTCGGATAGGCCTGAGACCAGGCACACACCACACACCGGGACAAGGTCACAACTCCTCGATTTACATCCCGTACCTACTCACTGCTAGGTGAACAGGGGCTACACGTGAAAGGAGACACACCCAAATATCTCCACCCGGCCGGGGAATCGAACCCCGGTCATCTGGCTTGTGAAGCCAGCGCTCTAACCACTGAGCTACCGGGCCGTGTGTGTGTGTGTGTGTGTGTGTGTGTGTGTGTGTGTGTGTGTGTGTGTGTGTGTGTGTGTGTGTGTGTGTGTGTGTGTGTGTATACCGTACATTCCTTTACACCAATAACTAGACCAATCAGAAACATTCTTCCCTCTACAACTATGTATTTTCAAAGGCCACAGAGATGATTAGCTGAGTTTTTATGAGTGTCCCCTCTCCTTCCTTGTTAGCGATATGGAATGTTATCACACTATCTTAAGATCATGAACACATCCTTCGAAACTAAAATACCTTCCAGTACACTGAGTTAAAGTAGTCTCACGATAATAATGATTCAGAATCTGGAGGAAAGAAACCCGTGAAAATTCAAATACTGGTGTTTTCAAGGGAGTTTTCATGATTTAAGAAATTTAACGAGGAATTTGTGCTTTTAGTGACGGAGAAAGAAAAAAAAAAAAAAAAAAAAAAACGAGATCACGATTAATGTGGTTTAGAAGGACGTTTTCATGATTCTGGTGGTTTAACAAGAATACAACATCGTCAGGAGAGAATACCGATGAGAACTTGATTATTGTGACTTTCAACAGTACTCATGATTCTAACAATTTAACAAGTGCATCGTCATGGTGAAAAAATACACAGATTGGGATTTTAAAAGGCGCTTTTTTTTTATGATTCCAATGGTACTTTATCAACAGAAAAAATATTGGGATTTTCAAAGGCACTTTTTTATATTCCAATGGTGTTTATCAACAGCAAAAAAAAAAAAAAAAAAAAAAAAAAAAATTTATTCCAATGGTACTTTATCACTAGAGAAAAAACTTACTGGGATTTTTCAAAAGCGTATTTTATGTGATTCTAATGGTACTTTAATATCCTCAAGAAAAAACAAGTATTTTCAAACACCTTACAACTTGAAGAGAAAAAAAAACTAATTACGATTCCAATATTACTTTAACATCTTCAACAGAAAAACAAAAAAACATGGTGGTATTTTCAGACATTTTCATTCCGATGGTACTTCAACATTTAACAGGAAAGAAGAGTCCCAATGAGAGAACAAAACATCTCAGAACTCTAGCTCCCAAGTCTCTGGTTTCCGAGTCACACCGTCTTCCTCACCGTCTTAAGTAGCGCAATTCACGTCGTTGAGCTTCTGTACCAGTGGTGAATGACGCCTTTGAGATGACAAGTGCAGGAGTAGGGCGGGAATCATTGACATACTCTTGAATAGCATCCCAGATTGGCCTCCTTACTTTCTTCTCGTCTATATTCACCCTACTTTCCTTTTTTTCTCTTAATTCTATTTTTTTTTTTTTGTGTGTGTGTTTGTTTGTTTATTTGTTTGGTATTTCTTCATGTCAGTTTAAGATTATTTCGTTCATTCACATTTACTCCTCTCCTTTCGCCTCTTTCATCCTTGTTTAATCTCTTCTTCGCTTTCTTTTTCTCCTACCTCCATATTTTTGTTTGTTTTATTTTTCTTCCTGTCAGTTTAGAATTATTTCATTCATTCAGCTTTATTCTTCTCCTTTCGTCTCTTTGATCCTTGTTCCATCTCTTCTTCGCTTCCTTCTTTCTCCTAAATGCATTTTTTTCGTTTGTTTAGTCTTTCTTCTTCCCGTCAGTTTAATATTTCGCTTGTTCAGTTTTACTCTTCTTACATCTCTTTCATTCTTCCCTCCTTTTTTTCGCCTCCTTTCCTTCCTCCTTCCCTCCCTGTCTTCTATCAGTGTATATCAGGCACTTATAAAAAAAAATGGACTTAATCTATCTGTCCTCTACTTGTCTATTTCACGCACCAAAGGAAATAAGATACGTCTTTTGCCTATTTAATGCACACCCGTCCACTTCAAGCCAACCCATACAAGAAAAAACACACATCACCAATTATCATCTTCTACCCATCCATTTCACGCACTCAAGACAAAAAAATGGAAAAGAAACAGAAGAAAAAAGATTAACAAAAACTTAACTCCCTCCACTATACCCGGCCATTATATGCGAACCTCACACAAGACAACGTATCTCACTTCACTCCCCGGGCTAGTCTGAAACACATGCAAATTAAGCCACCCCATCTCATCCCACGGGCACATGACACCCGGACCCTCGACACTCATTCCCCTCATCAGGCCATGAGAATATAAACAGATGAGTGGCGACCTTAATGAGTATGTTCTGAGGCAAGGGTCACGAAAAGGGTTCAAGTCATGGCTGCAATCTTCTCCTTTATTCATTGCAACACGAAAATGCTGGTGGTTTAGGTAGTGCTGTTGTATGTTTGTGGTTCAGGATGCTAGCTCGAGTCTCTTTCTTGGTGTATTGGAGGTTAGAAGGATACTCTATCTCTCTCTCTCTCTCTCTCTCTCTCTCTCTCTCTCTCTCTCTCTCTCTCTCTCTCTCTCAATAGTAGGCTTTAACTAGTCTTTAAGTTTCAGGATTGTACTTCTTTCCTTATTAGCTACAAAATTATGTGGTTCTAGATTTCAGGTTTTTATGTTAAAACTAAAATATCTACCTTAATTTTGCCTTTCCTGTGAAGTCTTTGTTTTTCTTTCTTAACTCTCACTCTCACTCTCTCTCTCTAACCAAAGAATCTAAAACATGTTATAAAAAGTACGTTCGCCTCACTCATCCACTCATAGTACACAGGTGGTGGTGTTAAATGAGTATTATTAATGGTGTTCTTGCGTCATAACTCTGCCCAGCTTTAGTATGCCGTTCATGCGAGGGTGAGATTTCAAGTTATAAAGAGAAAGGGCATGGGTCCCTATATGTTATAAGAAAAAATAGTCTGGTGTCACCTTTTTCACATACATGACGAAACACAAAACCTGACTTTCTCTCTCTCTCTCTCTCTCTCTCTCTCTCTCTCTCTCTCTCTCTCTCTCTCTGCAATGATGTCCCGCTATAAACACACACACACACACACACACACTCACACTGAGAGAGAGAGAGAGAGAGAGAGAGAGAGAGAGAGAGAGAGAGAGAGAGAGAGAGAGAGAGAGAGAGAGAGAGAGAGAGAGAGAGAGAGAGAGAGAGAGAGAGAGAGAGAGAGAGAGAGAGAGAGAGAGAGAGAGAGAGAGAGAGAGAGAGAGAGAGAGAGAGAGAGAGAGAGAGAGAGAGAGAGAGAGAGAGCCCATATCCCCCCATTAACCATGCAGTGCACGAAACCAAGCTGGTCACAGCGCCTGGCCCGCCACACGCCGCTTCATTTGCTGACTCACCCCTGCGCTCTCTCATTCCGTTTTCTTTCCTCTCTTTTCAACAGTACAAGGTCACTGATGCCCCTCTGGTACGCTAAGACAAAAAACATTCTCTCTCTCTGTCTCTTGACCACCATCATGAAAAAAAAAAAAAAAAAAAAAAAAAAAAAAAATCTCGCCAAAGGTAGACCAAGTGTGAAGAGAGCAAAGAACACGCTACGAACAAATTGATGTTAGGCAAGAAACGCGCGCGCGCGCGCGTGTGTGTGTGTGTGTGTGTGTGTGTGTGTGTGTGTGTGTGTGTGTGTGTGTGTGTGTGTGTGTGTGTGTGTGTGCCGCCATCGGACAGAACCAGTGCAGTACCTACCGGTCATGGTGCCTCCTCGCCACACACTGAGCTAGCCACAGTCCCACCACAAGCCTGGACGTGCAGCAGCCGTGCGGAGGGAGGGTAATCAAGGCGATGCACGCACGCCGCGTCAGTCACAAGGGCGCTCCGGGGGAGGGAGAGCAAACGAAGGCTGAGAGACCAGTGGTGGAAGGGCAGAGGGAGGGGGAAGAGCTAACAACGTGAGCTATGGCGGTGAAAAGGATCACACTGCCAATGAGCGCCTCAGCAGACCATTGCATTATTATCCTCACACCCGCTACTCTCTCTCTCTCTCTCTCTCTCTCTCTCTCTCTCTCTCTCTCTCTCTCTCTCTCTATATATATATATATATATATATATATATATATATATATATATATATATATATTGTATATAAAATCAATCCAACATAGAGCGTGGGTCATAACACTAATAATAAGTCATGATAAAGACACAAATTGGATGCCTAAGCCTTCGCTCCATCCACATTACTTTGTCATTAAAATACACGATGAATATGACGGCAGCAATTTTTCAAACCGAGAGTAGAGTGCGGCCAGGTTATGCCCCTGTCACTGAAGGATAAGACACACACACACACATACACACACACACACACACACACACACACACACACACACACACTTAGTAACAGCAGTACACTATAGCACAGTACATGGAGCGTGGTTGCCGTTCCTTCCCTGCTTGACATCTATTTCCCTAAACCAGTTAAAACCACTATTCACTATTTCCTGTACACGTCCAGATAATTCTACACGATGGCCCACCTGTGTCCTGATAAGGTATCACATCGCTAGCGCTGTGGCCCACTGTGGGACGTCGAAGGCATCTCGTGGGCTGCCTACCAAAAATGCGTGACCTTGAATGTAACCCGACAGTGACAAATATTTCCTTATGGATAAGGAAGTACAATACTGGAGTCTATCCAACACTTCCTCCTTCTCATGCACTTCCTTCTACTCAGAGTTTTGAAGGACACAGTAACCATTCATACCTCCAACTACCTGCACGTTTATACCCATCTGTCTGTCTCTCTAGCGTTGACCACCAATCATTCCCACCAGTGAACAAAGCCATCATCCAACCCTCATACCATACATCAGCCCGCTGCCCGTCTCTCCAGGCCACCCGACCAACACTCCCACCTCACCCTCCCATTTAGCTCAGTGTCTGTTCTGTCTAATTCACCATTTTCTAGGCCGCCACTCCGTCACTTAATATATTGTTTATTCACTTACTATCTGCCGAGTGAACATGACATTAAATAAAAAATAATATATACTTACGAACGCCAGTGTTAAATTTTCCAGATACAAATTAAACAAAATTTTCCTCTTCCGTGATTCACGAATGAAGGATTTAAAATTACAAACATAAAGAACATAAGACGACCATGGAAGCTGCAAAACAGCCGTCAGGCCTACAAGTGGCAGTTCCTGCACGAAACATACCTGTCTATTTCCACCTATTACTTTCATTATTCACAAATCTATATCTAATAACTCAGCACTACAACTTGATTACTGAGTCTATTCCATTATATAATTCTCAAAAACTGCGATAGATACTGCCACTCTCCAGAAAGATAAAGATAAAATTATGGAGCGGTCAATAAGTGCAGTGTAAGACAAAACTCTCAGCTACAACTTGTCAGAAGTAATGGCAGACTTACGTATTACATGTTATATTTGTACGGACGAGACGTAAAATGGCACAAACACACTACATTCTGTATATTTCTTGTTTGTCTGATATACTATATTAGCAACATAATTTCCGAGAACCAGCTCTCTTTCTTTTTATATAAGTCTATGGACAAGATAACCCAATTTACGAAACACACACACACACACACACACACACACACACACACACACACACACACACACACACACACGAAAATATTATATTCTATCCACCTCACAGATCCACTCATTATCAACAATCGTTCATCCCTTTCACCGGCAAACTGAATATCATCTCAGAGGAATGTTTCACTAACTTCCAGAACAGGTGAATGTGACGCTGCGAGAGGGAGAAACTTAGCCCTTTCGGTAGCACGCACCAGTTTCATTGTACACTGGATACTAATTACGAGAGCTATTATGATTAGGTACTGGTTCTAGTGACAGATTTATACTCATATTGATTCTAAATAACAACAGGTGAATCCATGGACCATATTCTGGAACAGTCAGATCTGCGCCACACTTTACTTCTTTCAAAAGCTTCTACGAGCATTTGGAGTTACAGTGTTTTATGATTTTCTTTTCTTTCTATTCATTTTTTTTTTTTACGTTTCAGTGACAGATTAACATGACTTTTACGTTATTAAGAGAAGAAATACTCTTGAAAACGTGGTTAATCATCTCTGTGGCATTTGAATATAGTCGTGGTGAGTGACCACAGCGTTTGAGAATACAAGTCTATAAAATGTAAGAAATTACTGTAATAGTGAATGGATAAAAGCAAAAATAAGTAGGCATGAATACAGCAAACGTTATAACACAAAGTCAGTGTAAAATACTGACATATTTACTGAAGACGACACGAAGAAAGGAAGTCACAAGTCAGGGTAATATAGTTGAGAATAGACAGTTGATAAAATAAAGAAAGTTTCCAGAAGCCATCAGACCTATACACGGGGCAGTCCCTGTATGAAACAATGTTCATACACCATTCCCATCTACCATCCCCAGTCACAGTCATACATTTAACTGATCTAAGTGTTGTTGTTGTTTTTTTTTTTTTCTTCTTCAGTGGGCCTTCTTTTATATAACTTTTAAGGTACATGAATAAAAAAAAATAAATAAATAAATAAACTATGAGAAGAATCTAGGTCCATTTTGGTCACTATACAAGCACTATATCATTACTTGTACTAGTCACACTCAATTATTATACTGAGGCACAACACGTAATGGAAAATAAAGAGCTGCAAATCCCGCATCATGAAAGACACTCAACATCAGCATTCCCATCACCATCTTCCTCATCATTGTCATCATCATCATCGTCACCATCACCATCATTACCATCATCATCGTCCTTACACTCCACGATTCCACTATAGAACTAAGACCTTTAACTTTCTGCACTTATCTTGGTCAGCTGTCCGTTTATTCCACACTATCCAAGCAAAATTCATCTGGCTATCAAGATCATCGTTCACCTTTCTTCTCTTTACCGTCCTCAGCTTTACATTCCATCACTAGTACATCTGCCCGGATTCTTAACACTGAGTCATTAGAGAGCTGTGCAAGATGACTAGACAAGTGAGGACTGAGGATGCTACACGGAAATAAGTAAGGTTTCATACAGGAACTGTGACGTGTACAGTGATGACTTCTCACTTTTTTATGTCCATGTGTTCAAATTCCGATCATCTCAATTAAGTAGCTTCTTTAGCTAGTGAGACTCATCAACTCTATAAGATCTGTTGAAAGAGAGAGAGAGAGAGAGAGAGAGAGAGAGAGAGAGAGAGAGAGAGAGAGAGAGAGAGAGAGAGAGAGAGAGAGAGAGAGAGAGAGAATTTCTTTCCTTTTTTTTTCTTCGGCAGATATGTCCTTCGACTCTAATCACGAAGGGCAGAGGTGATCGTAACACACTCCACAATTGCTTGTTAAAATGCACTCGGGCAAATCTCAACTTTGACTTCTGGAGACGCGTCGTGGTTAATCAAACAGCTGGATGGTGTGAGAGTCCGGGTGTTCCATACTTTATAAGGCACCCTCGACCTCCCTCCATCCCTTCCTCCCTCATTGAATGTGTAAGAGTTTTCCTTTTAATAGCCATCCCCTTCATCATCATCATCATCATCATCATCATCTTTTTCCTCCTCTTCTTGAGCGGAAAATAAGAGATTCAATCAAATATTACACGCAGTCACACCAGAGCAATCACTGCCCTATTCCGCTATTTTTTTTTTTTTTGTGGAGTTTTCATGTTCTATTTTCTTCACTTTCTTTCTCTTCTTCACTTCGTCACCTGTTCTGAGCCACGGTGTGTCCTCCCTTGGAACTGTTCATCTTTGGAGCCAACAACAGTTACTGATAACCATGAAACAATTTTTTTTTCTTTTTTCATCAACTCCAAAATCCTTTTCCCTATTTCTCAATCACTTTCTCCTCTTAACTCCAACTTCCCTCCCGTTAATTCCAACCTTTTTCCTCAACAGTCTGTGTGTAAAGGGATAAACTCCAACCTCCTTCCTCTTAAATACAACCTCCCTTCCTCTTAAATACAACCAACCTCCCTTTCACTTAAATACAACTAACTTTCTCTGAACTCAAACCTCCTTTCCTAGCAACTCCAACCTCCCTAACCTAACCTAACCTCCCTCCTTTTAAGTCCAACCTCCTTTCCTCTTAATTTCAACCACCTTTTCTCTTAAACTCAACCTCCCTCCTCTTAGTTCCAATTCCCTTCCTCTTCATTAGTCTTCCTCGTAGCAGACTCCGGCCTCGTTCCTCCTTCAACAGCTACACATGTAAACATACTATGATGAAATTCGCTTGTTAAATCAATAAAAGATGACACAACGCAGGAAGACTAATTAATATAGCAATGATATACATATTTCCAATAAAATACACTAAACCCGTAACTCTTCACAAACGTCCAAGGGCAGATGAAGGACGAAATAAAGCCAGCTAATGCTTCATTCTACTGCCACGCCTCAGACATACACACAAACAATAGCAATAACAACACGCCGCGGACAATTAACAAACTGACTAACTGGATGTCTCTCGAACTTGCTCTTTATTTTCGGAGTGATATTACCTTCATAATAAAAGCATAAAGAGAAGAATTTTTCTTTTATTTTACATGTATTCTTTTCTTTCTTTCTTTTTTCTTCTTTCTTCTTCGAGAGTTGAAAATCGATATACAGAAATATTTCGTAACATTGACTCACTCAGTCATTCGAATTTATTTACTTATTTATTTTGATTTTATTTTTTTTTTTGTGATGAGGGCGGTGGGGAATGAAGGTATGGGGGAAAACGTAACATCACCTTCATGAAAAAGAATGGACTAAAAAAAAAAAAAAAAAAAAAAAAAAAAAAAAAAAAAATATATATATATATATATATATATATATATATATATATATATATATATATATATATATATATATATTTCAAACTTTCATATGAGAAATATTAAAGACAAGGTGAAATTTAGACCACTCGCACCCTGAAGGGAAAAAGATAACCATAAGCAGTGAATGGAGGGAGAAAGTACAATAGAAAAGCTAATTACTGTACTGCAAAACACGTAAACACTTCGTATGCATGGCAAAATGTTGATGATAACGTCCTTCTCTCCGCCATATCAACACCAGCCAGCAACTGTACCATCGAAGCAAATAACCCATACTACCCTTAACTGCACTATATCAACAACTTCAACGATTTCATGAAACTGACAACAAACAATGTACTTCCAAATGGTCACCTAGACGCGTTGAGTCACGCATCACCATTGGCTCAAGTGGTTACGAAACACACGCGTCATCCGTGGTGCTGCGTCACACCCCTTTGTCTTGTCTTCCTCAGTGTCCTTTTGCTTAGGTTCCACCACTCGACTACAGCTCGTAAGGGCTGGCTACAACGTATTATTGCCTAAGTCTGACGACATTAGCTGTGGCTGAGGGACTGGATCAGAGTTGGGGAGAGGAATTCTCGGACCGAGTTCATGGGAAGATTCAAGAGAGGAGAGGATAGAATACAGAGAAAAGAATATAACCTTTAGGGGAATATCCGGGAACTTTGGGAATATTAGAAGGGAAAGAACACAACGTATTGGAAATATCACGGAAAATAATATATATCAAAAGTTTTTGATATGTCTAAGGCGAAAACAAAAGTTTCACCAAAATCTCTAAAGAGGATGACAGCCAAGACTCATTAAGAAAAGACAGATCATAGTAAAGCGGTCCTGACGGAAGCCATACTGTCGATCATATAGAAAATTGTGAAGTGATAGATGTTTAAGAATCTCCATGTTGAGGATACTTAACAACGTTAAATCTACAGAAAATTCAAGCAATGTGGCGATTATTTGAGGAATTAGAGCGGTCACCCTTTTTAGGAACAGGTTGAATGTAAGCAAACTTCCAGCAAGAAAGAAAGGTTGATGTTGTCAGACAGAATCAACTGAAGGAGTTTGACCAAGCAAGGTGCAAGTATGGAGACAGTTTGTGATAACAATAGGAAGGGCCCCATCAGTCCATAAGCCTTCCAAGGGTTAAGGTCAGCGAGGGCCATACTATTTTTACCGACTCGCGGAATTTTCCTTCAACCGAGGGCTGCAAGTCAGCCTCTTCAGTATAATACAAAAATTTGTCATAGCTACTTTCATTTCGATTTTAATAAATTTCTTAAATGACAAAATTTTCTACGCAATTTTCTACGCATACATTCTTAAGTATATATACAGGCTACACTGGACAAGTTATGTACCGTTCCCTCTATGTAATCCCATTATTTCAAGGTATCCTTTGAAAATATTTATGTTGACTGGAGAGCACCATAACCCCCGAACCGACTGTCATTGAAATAGTTAGTTAGGCTCACGCAGGGAGTGATACGTACTACTGCATGGACACATGGTCGCCCAAGAGCATCTTAGGAGGTGCCACTGAACTGACCAGCGCGGGACATTTAGGTCAGAAAGGTTTGTGAAACATGTGCGTGGAATCATTTATGGCAGCCACGCGGGTCAGTTAGCGAAATCAGGTTAATCACAGCTAAGCATGCAAATGAGTGGACTGGCAGCGAGGTGAACTCATGAACTCGGGCTCCACCCTACACGCTGTTGGTGCTGCACTGGTGAAATGCAACGACACTAAAAGCAGAGCATGGTATTTTCACGGACTCGTGAAATTTTCCTGTAATCGATGGCTACAAGTCAGCTTATTCATCATGGTATGGTCACTACTGTCATCCCAAGAGTGATGAGTGAACATTAACACTTGTGGTAGTTGTCGTAAAACAGGGGTAGCATGGAGACACCTGAGTCCATTATGAAAGTGTATTTACGGTAGCACAATACACAACAAGTGTAAACCAAGCGAAACGAGAGGCAGGAAGCATAGCGCGTCGCCTCAAGCGGCGGCGAGCGAGGACTGAGCCTGAGGGGAAGGACGTGACGTCAGACAGAAAGGGAGTATGGGAGAAACAAAGGACAAGCTAACATACACTTGCCATGCAAGATTGGCGTGGCTTGGTAACGTGGCGGTGATGGGCAAGAAATAGTATAGAATTTTTGGTGGTGGGAGAGATGGCGGTAAGTGACGCAAATAATTACTTCGGTGATATTCACGACGAGTTACTGACCGTAAGGAAGAGGAAGGACAAAAACTGCGCCACATCTCTCATTTCTTTACGATAACAAGGTAACCTTCAGACCCGCACCGCAGCAGGCCGCAAAGTACCACCACGAGACACAAATCCGAGTGCCATCATTTTCCTAACTTTCCTCGTGAGTCGTGAATACAAAAGCTACAGTATATGGACACTTCGAGGCGCGCTGATCGCCACCCGTTGTCTTAAATGGTCTAAGGACTCCCACTTCAACGCGTATTGCACATCACTGTATCATGGAGAAATGCGTTATGATGGCCCGTCGTAAGCTCCGTACGTTGCTGCTGCTGCTGCTGTTGCATGTATGGGGTGTTCAGTTCACATAGTTTTATTAGATAGGATGGAATCAAAAAGTTTTTCGTCTTATCAACTCTTCTCTGACTGACTATCTTCAGCCTCTTTTTTACCGCAAAATGTTGCACTTCTTGCTATCTTCTATCACTATTTTCATGATAACTGCTCTTCTGATCTTGCTAACTGTATGACTTCCCACCTCCTACGGCCTCATTGCACAAGGCTTTCTTCTTCCTCTCACCCCTACTTTGCCCAACTCCCTAATACAAGAGTTAACCAACACTTTAAATCATTCATACATTTCCATGGTAAACAATGGAACTCCCTACTTGTTTCTGTATTTCCAACTTCTTGTGACTTGACTTCATTTAAGAGGGAGGTTTCATGACATTTATCCCTCTTTTGGGCTAAACTCTCTCGGACCTGCAAGCAATTAAATGTGCCCTTTTTTCGTTTTACGTTGTCCTTGGCCAGTTTTCCCCTCTTACATAAAGTAGTAGTAGTAGTAGTAGTAGTTAAATAAAAAAATAAATAAAAAAAATAAATAATAATAATAATAATAATAATAATAATAATAATAATAATAATAATACACTGCACATGAAAAAAAAATAACCTATCTGTTTCTTTACCTATCTGTGCCCTCCACCTTCCTGCAAAAAACATGCTGCAAATTGACACACTTATGTTTACTACTGCACAAGACTTAGTCCCAATAACACATGCTGTCTTTTTGTGCACCACAGTGAAAGACAAGATGCTCAGGTGCTTCAGTGGAGTGTAGGCCTAATGGTCACTCAAAATGGTAGTACTGGTAGGATGCAACAATAATACCTACCATATTTTTCCTTTTGTTAAGCTTTTAAATAAGGGAGAGATACCTACTGCACCCTGTCGTAATAGTAAGAGTAATTAGGGGTGAATACTTTTTCAGGTGGAATCAATGTCTTAATTCATCAAACATTGTGGAATTATTGACTATGTACATCTGGATTTTGTATGGTGACTGGAAGTAGGTGGAAGAGTAGGAAATGGTGGTATTTCAATGGTGTGATTTTTTTTCTTAATCTCTTCTTTTTATGAAAGAGGAAAAAGCAGCCAAGAGCAACAAAAAGGCCCATTGAGATGCCAATCATGAACAGGATCAAGACAGTTTGCCAAAAAAAATAAATGTCTTGAAACCTTCCTCTTAAATGAGTTAAGTCACAAGTAGATGGAAAAATTCAGAGCAATCTGGCTGACTATTTACGCAGGTGGAAATGTTATCTAATTTATCAATAAGCTTAATGAAATTATCGACTAGATCTGGCTTCTGTACTCTGACTAGCCTTTAGTAAGAAATGATAACATACACATAAATAGAACAGTAATTCATTTCACATAGTGGCATTAGCTAATCATGTACATACACAAAACTAGGCTGGTGTCTTATTTTGTCATGAGAAGGCAGAAAAAATAGTGATATATGAAAATTTTAAAAATGAAACAAGAAAAAGAAAAAAGAAAGAAAACGAAAAACAACAAACATTTTATAATAAACTATAGCATACCATGTTTTATCCATCTACTTAAATGCACATCTATCCATCTGCCTACCATGCTAAGATACCCACACTGAAGGGAGAGCAGCTAAGCCAAGACAACACACCTAGTTTCATAGTGGGAATAAATACAGCGGGAATTTCCAGTCTAACTCCGTCCCAATTAGTCGTCTTTAGCGACATGCAGGGAATACATAAAAAGTGCCAGTATTTTTCCATGCCAGCTCTGAAGTGTTACACCATGCCATGCCAACCCAACCCCCAGTGAATATAAGTTTACAATAATACAATAAATAATAATGATAATAACAGCAATAATAATGATGATGATAATAATAATAATAATAATAATAATAATAATAATACGTAATAATAATAATAATCTGTGTAAATAAATTGAAAGAATGCATGTGTTTTTCTCCAGCACATACAAATTTGGACAAAACTTATGGGTGTTTTGTATGAATCTTCTATGGCAATCAATGAACACTACCCATTATTTCATGTTCATTCATTCTGAGTCTAAGAAAAGAGAGCAACAAAAATTAGTATGTTTCTTGAGGAAGAGTGAGAGAGAATGAGATCCCTCCAAGAGTATGGGCACAAAACTACAGCTTGGAATAACATAACAACAATTAGCAGCAATATCATAGTATTTACTAAATAGTGTATATATATTCATTTGTTCCATGTAACTGGAACATTTTAAAGCAAATATCTATTATTCACTTGTTTTACCATCTGTCACCACTCACATTCCTTACCACCACAAAACACACTATCCACCCATTCACCATGTACTGTCACATCCATGTCCCTCACCACCAGACATCATATAAATGATCAACATAGCTGGGCAAAGTCACTGACCTCACACACTATCACTTCTACATCTGGCACACCACACACTATCCAAGACACAAAAACCACCTGATGTATCTACTAACAATCTGATAAAAAAAAAAAAAGTAACCTGTCAAATAACTCATTGGAAGAACTTTCTCATATATTCCATGACCACCATTAGAAAATCATTGCTTCTGCTTCATTTAAATCCACACACTCCTTTACCTCTAGTCTTGTCATAACAACACAGGTGACTTCTTTGCTAATTCTTGTCACGCTCCCATCAAGCAAGAGTACCAAAAACCCTTAGCAAGTCATGTCATGCAGCCAATAACCAAAACATTGGAGAATACAAGGTCCTCTATGATGCAACATCATTCATCAACTTCATGGACAAAAGTATGACAAGTGTGAATGACAGATGAGTTTCCATATACCTAACTGGACTTGCTGCATCACACTCAACAGTAAATCTGAAACACAAGTGACTACACAAACACATGATGATGTGAATATTCATTCTTATTCTTATATGCAAAGTGCCAAGTTCCACACAATTCCCTATCCCTCAACCCTTGCTTTCCTATCACATTTACTAATTGCAGGTCAAACAAAGGCTGCCCTTTTAGGAATTTTCCTAATTCACTATTAGAATATATACACCACAGTGCATGATGTTGGTTGTAGCCACAAATTAATTTTCACTGTTGTGAAAATATAAAACAGACGGACAAGCTTAGTGTAATGTAGAATGAACGGTTTTAATCACAGGTGGGTATTATCGCAATAAATTATCAAAAATAATTTATTGTGATAATGATATCAGGTTATTAGTTATGATGAAATAGGCTAACAGTTTTAGTTATTCTTCATCACCAACAGCCTCTAAATCTATTCCTGATGGGATTCTCTTAGTTTTCATTCATTTCTGTCAGGGTCACTGGAGGGATCTGGTGTTACATTCAGAGATCAAGCTAATGCCTCATCCTGGCTAAAAACAGCTCGGCAACAGAATGCATTTGGTGTACGCATTTCCTCACAGTGGGTCTTCCTACAACCTTCATATGACTGAACATGTCTAGTTCATCTCCTTTAATCATTGGGAGACACAAACCTCTTCACTGCACCAAGGTACTATTCCAATGCAAAGTCAGTCATAATTACAATCATATAAACAAGAAAAAATACATCAAATTAAATCTTTAAAAAATCACACCCCATGCAATTAATGGGCAATGCCAACAACATGGAGACCATCAGCAAGCCAGCAAAACTAACCTCAGCTGCAGATCCAGGTGGGGCTTCATCCTGTCCAGTTTGGCATCACACCAACTGCTGCTACAGCACTCTTTCTTCTCCACCTGCAAGATTAATGGAATGACATACAAGACAAATAATCCACAATGGGATGCTTGTATCCACTCTATTGCTCTTGAAAAATACCTTAGCCTGTGCATAATGTATGCTTTCTCTACAATGCACAGAAACATTAGAAATCATGTATAACTCACAACCTTAAACAATGATAAAAAATACTACGAGATTAGCTATCCATTGCACTTACTAGTACAGTCTGGCTTATTACCAGTCAACTCAACAGAGTCAGGAACTGAAACACTTTTTTGGGAACCAATGAGTGCTTTTCTAATGGAAAACAAACTCCTCTCAAAATGTAATGTACACTTCTCTAACTGGTGTGTGCTACCTTATAGCACATATAATAAATTTCAGTCTATCACATAATGTTGTGATTAGTGCTACAAAGACACTAAAACTGATCCTAGGAACAAGCAACTGTCATGACAAAATTTGAAACATAGTTCTTCAAGTCAGGAATTCACTTCCTAGCTACAACCTTTCAAAGCTAAAGCTTTACCTTGCATTCAAATTAACTTCTCAGTGTTTCTATGGTGTACCCAGCAGTGGGACATTACACTAACAATTTCCTAGTAGCAACAATTAGTACCTTGTATTAATCATTCAAGCAAGACCTGAGTGTTGTGGATGCAGGTTACTGAAATAATACCTGTCAAACAATTTTGCTAACTTCTACTCAAAAGTCAAAACTAAAATTTCTGTCTTCCATGTTTATGCTGATGTCCCAATTAATTGTCTCAGAGATGTCTTGACAGAGCCACAATTTATCTTGCCATGAAGATCCTTATTTAGTACACATGCACTACCTTAATGATAAAGCATTGCATTCTCTCCGTCTCAAACAATACTTACATCTGCCCATGGACCTTAACTTATTGACTACATATTTTAAGTTACCAATTAATCACATTTTTTTCTACATTTCGAGATGAGGCCAAGACCTTTTTACCAGTTTTCTCACTGGTGCCCATCTATTGTGTTTTGTACCCTTTAATGCTAACTCCCCATGTTTATTGATCTTGGAAGCCACTATAAATTTTGCAAAATCAATTTACTTTCTTGCTCATGGAGCAGTGGCAATTCTTACTTCTCTCATCTGATAGAACCTTTTATCTTCTATCCAATATATTTACCTCAGAAATGTATTATAATGCCTATAGTGATTTTTTAAATTTTATCTGTCCTGCTCTCAGAGTGACACATTAAATCACTAATTGTTAATTAAGTTATCTAGGTTGTTCGGTTTAGGTT
>NC_059291.1:12188162-12193748 GCF_017591435.1 Portunus trituberculatus
CAAGACCAAGACCACAAGATTTGCCGCGTCTCCTCAACCTGCTTCTATGTGCATTGGTTCTACCATTAACCATGAACGCATCCATGCACGCTTTTTGGCTTGTTTAGCTCGTCAAGTTTCGTAATACACAGTATTACGTTCAGAGCAGCGTATCTTTGCCGCAGCGTGGCCTCCATGTTTGTGTTTACATTGTGTTGGCGGGAAGTGACGACGGAAAGTGACGACGAAACACCGTTTGTGTGTGACAGGCCGCAACCAAAATATTGTCGATTTTCTGAAAAAACGACGGAAAAAGTGCTAGTGTGACACCGCCTTAATTGGCACGTGTGAACACGCCTTAACGAAAACGAAGGATGTAGTATCAAGAAGGTCCATTGACAGTCCCAAGAACAGCCCCAAATGGATTAATTACCTAAAAGTTAAAAGATGAGTATCCCGAAACATAGATGACTTACTTCAATTAAGTTACTTCGACTTTTTAAATCCTATGTGGAGGTCACTTCTCTGATGCGTCTAAAATCCGTTTATCTCTATCTATCTTTTGTCAAATTTGACCTCTGGCGCCACATACGTTTTGTCTACCGGTTGTTTTTCTTCCCAGCTCACAGTCAAGTTGTCCTCGGACGTTCATTGTCCTCCACGTGATCTTCGACCCACCAATGTTCCATACATCAAACTTCATTACAGTCTCCTTCAATTCTCTCTTTGTGTCTATACCATCGCAGATTAACGAGTTGACTGGTTGACTGAATGGCTGATTGATTGACGGATTGATTTTATATAAAGCATTCCCTTGATAAAAGACTCGATTTTTTTTTTCTTTTTTCGCTATTTACTGTTTTATATTATCAAAGGTACCTAACTCATCTTTCCCTTTCTATATCTCTTGTTTGTTTGATTATTCTCCTTTATTGTTATATACTGTGTTGATAAGACTAATAATAAATCATATAATATCTTCCTATTTAACACTTCTCTATAGAAAGACTAGAGAAATAATACTGAAAAATTACTTTTAGCATTATAGCTGAAAAATACAAGTCACCCATTAATCTTAGTTGAGACTTATAGAAGAACTTAAATGGAAGGGGGAATAAAACAGTAAATTATACCCAGAGGTAACTTACAAAGTACATGCTGGTACATACTACATACATATATTCTTAATTAACATACTGTGTCAACTTTTTTCTTGCTGGGAGGAATGCAGTTAGCAAGATCAGTAGAGAAGTTAGCATGGAAATAGCGATAAAATATAGAAAGAGCTGCAGCATTCCGGCGGTGAGAAAGTGTCTAAAGACAGTCAGTCAGAGGAGGGGAGTTGATAAGGCGAAAAGCTTTTGATTCCACCCTATCTAATAAAACTGTGTGAGCGGAACCCCCCAAACAAGCGAAGAGTACTCCATACAAGGACGGTTAAGGTCCTTGTACAGACAACAGTTGAAGGGAAGAGGAAAACTGGCGGAGACGCCTTAGAACACCTAACTTTATAGAAGCTGTTTTAGCAAGAGATGAGATGTGAAATTTCCAGTTAAGATTATGAGTAAAGGGGATATTCAGTGCGGAAGAGGGGAACAGTTGAGTGTCAGGGAAAAAGAGGATAGTTGTCTAGAAGGTTGTGTCGAGTTGATAGATGGAAGAATTGAGTTTTTGATGCATTGAAAACTGCTAGATTTTCTCTGGTCCAATCAAAAATCTTAGAAAGATTAGAAGTCAGGCGTTCTGTGGCCTCCCTGCGTGATCTGTTGACTTCCTGAAGAGTTGGTCATCTCCGAAAGGAAGTGGAAAGATTTAGGGTGGTATCATCAACGTAGGAGTGGATAGGACAGGAAGTTTGATTAAAAAGATCATTAGTGAATAATAGAAAGAGAGTACGTGATAGGACAGAACCCTGAGGAACACCACTATTAATAGATTTAGGAGAAGAACAGTGGCCAAGGGACACAAGAGGACATAGACTAAAACTCACAAAAGACAACTACAGAAGAGACTTCAAGAAAAACAGCTTTTTTTTTTTTTTAATGTAGGGAAGAGGGCCAGCCAAGGGCAAAAAAAAGAAAGTTAGAAAAAGGCCCACTTGAGCGCTGGCTCTCCAAAGAGTTCAAAAAGCGCCAAAACCGTCAGTCAGAATTAGGGGAGCAAATGCCTCGATACCTCCCTCTTAAAAGAAGACAAGTTATAGGAATTCGGAAATACAGATGCAGGGAGGGAGTTCCAGAGTTTACTAGTGAAAGGGATGAATGATTGAGCGTACTGGTTAACTCTTGCATTAGAGAGTTGGACAGAATAGGAATGAGAGGAAGAAGAAAGCCTTGTGCAGCGTGGCCACAGGAGGAAGGGAGGCATGCAGTTAGCAAGATCAGTAGAACAGTTACCATGAAAATAGCGATAAAATATAGAAAGGGGTGCAACATTTCGACGGTGAGAAAGAGACTGAAGACAGAGAGAGTGATAGATATATGGAACAGACTGGACAGAGAGGTGGTGTGTGCAAAGTCCACCACCACCACTTGAACACAAAATTAGACACTGTGAGATACAGAGATGCGACAACACCACCATAGGCTCCCCTCCCGTAAAATACAACTAGGTAAATACACACACACACACACACACACACACACACACACACACACACACACACACACACACACACACCAATTTGGGAAATAATTACAAGTTCACTAAATGAAGTGAAAGTTCCACTAGAATGGAAGACAGCCAAGGTAATACCGATATTTAAAGGACGAAAGGCAACTGAACCACTAAACTACAGACCAGCGTCACTTACAAGCATTTTGGGGAAGTTGTGTCAAATAATTATCAAAGAAAAATGGGTTAAACATCTGGAAGAAGAAAAAGTCATATAGAACAGACAATTTGGGTTCAGGACAGGACGGTCATGTGTATCAAACTTATTAAGCTTCTACTCGAGAGTTACAGAAGGACTGGAAAGCAGAGACGGATGGTGGACACAGTATACCTGGACATGAAAAAAGCTTTTGATAAAGTCCCTCATGAAAGATTACTTTAGAAACTAGAGAACATAGGAGGATTGCAAGGAACCTTATCAGAATGGATAAGGGATTATTTGAAGGACAGGGAAATGAGAACTGTGATCAGAGATACATACTCAACTTGGGGTTAAGTAACCAGCAGAATGCAACAAGGGTCAGTGTTAGCCCCCATTATGTTCCAGATTTATGTAAACGACATTCACAATGGGGTAAACAGTTATATTAATCTATTTGCTGATGATGCAAAGCTGCTAAGAGTTATCAAAACCAGGGAGGACGTTTTGCTGTTACAACAGGAAGATATAAACAAGATCTATGAATGGAGCAGGAAGTGGAAATTGGAGTTTAATGCCAAGAAATGTCACGTAATGGAACTAAGAAAGAGTAAGAGAAGACCAGTATGGAACTACCTGATGGATAAGGAACAAATAATGAAGACTAAAGAGGAAAAAGATCTGGGAGTGATTATACAGGAAAATCTGAACCCAAAAAACACATAAGCAAGATATTTGGATTATCATGTAAAATGTTGACAAATATAAGAATGACATTTCAATTCATGGACAAAGATATGATGAAAAAAATCATCACAAGCATGATACGCCCAAGGCTGGAATATGCAGCTGTGGTGTGGTCTCCACGAGTTCTGAAAAGGATATAAGAAGATTAGAACAGATACAGAAGATTGCTAAAAGATGGTGCCAGAACTAAAGGACCTAATATACAAAGAATGGCTGAAGGAAATGTGACTGCCAATCTTACAAGATAGAAGAGAATGAGGGGACCTAATAACAATGTACAAGATAGTCAATGGCACTAAAAAAATAGACAAGGAAGACCTGGTGCTGGTGATGGCGGTGGACAAAATGGGTGTGGTGACTTCAAATAAATCGGCGTGTCGTTTTCTGCGGACCTGCAAATATTTGGTTAGGTTTTATTAGGTTAGTTAAAAATAAATAAATAAATAAATAAAATTACAAGGTTAGGTTAGACTGAGAGAAGAATATGACATTCAAACAACAAGATCGCATAGTAAAAAGCTGAGGAAGGGAAGATGTCCGAGAGATGTTAAAAAAAATATAGTTTCCTGCAAAGATGTGTTGAGACGTGGAACAGTTTGGGTGAAGAAGTGGTGTCAGCAACGAGTGTGCATAGTTTGAAAGAAAAATTGGATAAGTGTAGATGTCGAGACGGGGCCACACTAGCGTAAAGCCCAGGCCCTGTAAAACTACAACTAGGTAAATACACAAACACATAAACACACATTTATATTAACGACATGCCAGAAGGAGTGAACAGCTACATAAATCTGTTTGCAGATGATACGAAACTGCGGAGTTATAAAGCGAAAAGAGGATTGTGAAATCTGCAAGAAGACCTAAATAAGATCTGGGAATGGAGTAAAAAGTGGGAAATAGAATTCAATGTGAAAAGCCATGTCATGGAAATGGGAAAGAGTGAAAGACGACCTGTGGGAATCTATAAGATGGGAGATGGAGTAGAACTGGAGAAAGTTAAAAAGGAAGAGGACTTAGGAGTGACGATGGAAGAAAACAATCAACCAGTAATACAGAAAGGCTGATATTGAGAATCTCAAGAACTATTTTAAAACGTAAACTGGGAGGAGATGGAAAACTCATTAACGGTTCAAGAGAAATATAACTTATTTTTGGAAATATACAAAACTGGGGTCAGGGAATATGTTCCGAAATATAGACCTAAAGAAGAAGGAAAGAAAGATTGGTTTAATGCAAGATGTGCTAGGGCAAAGGAGAAACGAGATGGAGCATGGAAAAGGTGGAGAAAAAACAGAAATCCAGAAAATAAGGAAAACTTCAAAACAGCAAGAAATGAATATGCTAAGGTGAGAAAGGAAGAAGAAAAGAACTATGAAAAGGACATTGTCGAAAAATGTAAGGAACAACCAAAATTGTTCTACAGATTCATAAATGGAAAAATAAGACAAAAAGAAACAATAGAAAGGTTAAAAGGAGAAAACGGAATGGTGGAAGACCCAAAAGTATGGCAGAACTGTTAAATAGTAAATTTCATGAGGTCTTTACTAAGGAATCCAAATTTGAAAGACCACAGGGTAATAGAGAGACTGTCTATATGAAAGAGATTAAAGTAACCAAGCTTGAAATAAAAAGTTGATGACGGAATTGGA
The DNA here is from genome assembly GCF_017591435.1 of Portunus trituberculatus. Classification (NCBI taxonomy): domain Eukaryota; kingdom Metazoa; phylum Arthropoda; class Malacostraca; order Decapoda; family Portunidae; genus Portunus; species Portunus trituberculatus. Next base: position 12,193,347 of record NC_059291.1, read on the forward strand.
TGAGGAAAAGGCAATGGGACCGGATGAAGTCTCAGGCAGAATACTGAAAGAATGTAGGGAAGAACTAGCAAGTCCAATATACAACATCATAAAATGCTCAATAGAAAATGGAACAGTGCCAGTGGAGTGGAAAAGAGCTGAGGTGGTTCCCATATATAAGAGCGGAAGGAAGGAAGAACCTTTAAATTACAGACCGGTATCACTAACTAGTGTAATATGCAAGATGTGTGAAAAGTAATAAAGAAGCAATGGATCGAGTTTCTTGAAGACAACAAAATATTATCAAATAGCCAATTTGGTTTTAGAAAAGGTCGGTCATGTGTGACAAATTTATTGAGTTTCTGCTCTAGAATAGTTGATAAAGTACAAGAGAGAGAGAGGATGGGTTGACTGTATTTATTT
>NC_059291.1:12194248-12216748 GCF_017591435.1 Portunus trituberculatus
TGTTATTTCAGGAGTTTTCAGCTGTTTTTTGCACCAAAACACAGAAAAGCAGGCAAAAACACTATATTTGTTAAAACGTCTTATTTATGTGTTTTTAAGGTGTTTTATGAAAGAAAAAAAAAAAAAAAAAAAAAAAAAAAAAAAAAGGCTACCTCAATTAAAAGTTTTGTATATTCAAGTCATTTTACATTTTTATGCTTCAAAATGATAAAATTCATGAAAAGCCAATATAGAGACAACCAAAGAAAAGTATGAAAAACTTGTTAGTTTAGTAGTTTTCAGCTTTTTTTTTCACCAAAACACAGAAATGCAGGCAAAACGCATGATTAAACAATATTTGTTTAAGGAACTGATATACTATGTCAAAAACAGGTTATTTTGGTGTTTTCCAGCATTTTATGCACCAAAACTCAGAAAAGCAGGCAAAACATTATATTTCTTATAATGTCTTATTTATGTTTTTCAGGTGTTTTATGAAAAAAAAAAAAAAAAAAAAATTATCGATTGAAAATTTTTTTATATTCAAGTCATTTTACATTTTTATGCCTCAGAACAATAAAATTGATGAAAACAAAGCATATATATAGAGAGAAACCAAAGAAAGAGGGAAAAAGCATTTTTTTTTTTTCGCACTAAAACAAAAAAACAGGAAAAACGCATGAATAACACTATATGTTTAAAGAACTTAAAAAGATTAGTTTGTCCTGCCAGAGAAAAGGAGAGATATTAGTTTGACCTGTAAGAAATAAGTATTAATTAGACCTGTAAAAAAAAAAAATAGTAATCTTACTTACACACACTCTCACACACACACACACACACACACACACACACACACACACACACACACACACACACACACACACGTCTGAGAGATGTTAAAAAATATAGTTTCCCGCAAAGATGTATTGAGACGTGGAACAGTTTAAATGAAGAAGTAGTGTCTGCAACGAGTGTGCATACTTTTAAAGTAAGATTGGATAAGTGAAGATATGGAGACGGGGCCACACGAACATAAATCCCAGGCCCTGTAAAACTACAACTAGGTAAATACATATACACACACACACACACACACACACACACACACACACACACAAGACGCTTATTTTAGCCAAAAGTAACCAGGGCATTACTGAAGAAGACTAGATAATTAACATGTACCTGGAAGAGAATGGTTAGCCGCGCCGCCTATCGCCCTATGCCTAACACCTAACGCCTAGCAAACCGTAATTTGTACTTGACTTTATTCCGAAGGGTTGCTGCAGCGGTGTCAGTCCCACGGTGTGACCTGTGATACGGGTACTCACCTGTAAAGAGGAGAAGGAGGGAGTTAGTGTGGTGTGCTTATCAAAGCTAGTATTTCATTATTAACGGAGATCAGTATAGGAGTCACGTGGTTCAGGTTAATGCTTAGTACTTTATTGCAGTGATAAAGAGGCTTAAATAACAACCTCAATTTACCAAATCCAACGCGAGGGTGAATATAAAGCTGAACAAGCAGTTTTCTTGAGTTTTGAATTGAGTGGGATATTACTTCAAATTAGTTTATGGTAAGCATTGGAGTGGTGATTATTTGTGAATGATTGTGTGTGTTAGATTTGGTATCAGATTTTTCTTTTCCATTTCAGATTGCACATTTTTGTGTGATAGGGGTGCTAACCTGCAAGACACAATAAAGTGCATTCTTAGGTATGCTGTGACAAACTCCTTGGCTGTGCAATACAACTGCTGTGGCAAAGGAGAGAAACACAGTTTTTACCATCTTGAAGTTGCAGGATACCATTATCAGTAAGTATAGTAGTTCAATTTGTTTGAATCTATTTCTCTATTCTATTCTCTTATGCCTCACTCTCTGCAGGAGTGTCCCATAACGGGGTGGCTATGGCAGAAGAGCCTCCACCTCCCTCTGTCCATACATTCTCTCCTTGCTTGTTCTAGCACTCCTTTCCCACTCAAGTAAAATGTTTGAGTGCTGTTTGTTTCATGTAACATATCAGTGATATCTATATAATGTCTTTACAATATAAGTCTTGTATAGATGGTAGTGCAATAGTAAAGTGTTGGTCATGCAACCAAATGTTCAAGTTTTTGGAAACTGTGACCATATTTAATGAAGAGGTAAATAGAAATTGACTAATATTTTTTTTTTTTTTTTTTTTTTCTAAGAAAGTGTGTGTGCAAGCATCCAGACTATAGGCATAAAACAGCAGCAGCCTCTGTCGAAGTCATTATGAAAGAATGGTTCCACACAGCCAGAGACCGAGATGGAGGGTGATGAAGGAGGGATTTAAGTGTAAACCACTAACAACAGTGTGAACACACACAAATAATAGTGAAGCTTTGCAGGTCACAGCTGTGAGTGTTATGCATGCACCACATAACATATAGCTATAGGTATTCTGTTAATAACTGAACTTTGGAAATGTTTCCCATTTTGTACTCCCTCACCTACACACCTGTGTGACTCAGGAACCCACCATCAGTGAATAAACTCTAGTATACTGTCATGTTGCCCTCTACAATATGGTGCTATTATGTGCCTAATACTAGTATACTGAAAGTAGGAATAAACAAAATGGTGGGACCACTACCTTATGGTGCTCTCATCTGCCAATGACTAGTAATAAAACATATATTTCAAAAAGACACTAATTTCAGTCTCACAGGTTTTGAAGGGTAGTTTAATGGTCCTATTGACAGATTAGTATGATATCTTCTCTATCAACAGCACAAAAACTCTTACGAAAAAGGCTTGTCCTATCTGTGGGCTTTGAAAATTGTGGCAACATACCCTATATTTTAAAAAGATTCTAATTTCAGTCTCACAGGTTTTGAAGGGTAGTTTAATGGCCCTATTGACAGATTAGTATGATATCTTCTCTATCAACAGCACAAAAACTCTTACGAAAAAGGCTTGTCATATCTGTGGGCTTTGAAAATTGTGGCAACATACCCTATATTTTAAAAAGATTCTAATTTCAGTCACTCGGGTTTTAAGGGTAGTCTCACCTCGGTGGCCATATAACCTATATTTTCAAAAGACTATTGTTTCAGTTACACAGGTTTTTAAGGGTAATCTGATAGTTCTATTAACTTAACATAAATTAACATAACATAACATAAATATTAGGGCCACCAGGGCCCATCTACTTTATCCTGTATCAGTCGCACAGCGACCTCGTCATCAGTACTTAAAGATACACTTACAAGTACACAATACATTATATACTAATTCTAAATATTTGGCCCATTAACAGGGCTAAGTCCTGCAGCGAATTCCTCTACAATCTGTGATCCCCATGTCTTGTTTAACTATAGTAAATTTCTTATAAAAACTATCATGCAGCACTATACATAACTATAAATCTAATAAATTTAAGTGCTTATCTAATCTGTTTTTAAACATTGTCAAACTAGTGCTATTTACAACCCTCTCTGGCAATGCATTCCAGAAGTCTACCACCCTATGACTAAAGAAATATTTTCTTATATCTAACCTGCAGCCTTGTTTTCTAATCTTCCTGCCATGATTTCTAGTCCTACACATACTCAAACACACTCAAACACACTCAAAACACACCCAAACAGACTCAAACACACCCAAAGACACCTCAATATACCCAAACATACCAAAACACATGAAACACACTCCCAAACACACTCAAACACACCTGAATATATCCAAACATACCAAAACACATCTAAACACACTCAAAACACATCCAAAACACCTCAAAACACATCCCAAATGCTCCCAAGAACCCCAAAACACACCAAACACACTCAAAACACACCCAAACAGACACAAAACACACCCAAATGCATCCAAACACACTCACTCGCACCTCTTCCTTTTGTGTGAGTCCGTAATACACTTCCTTGATCTGGGAGAAGGTGGTGATGGCGGTGGACAAAACGGGTGTGGTGTTTTTAAAGGCCGTTTTAATCTCCATCCTTGACTTCAAATAAATCAGCGTGTCGTTTTCTGCGGACCTGCAAATGTTTGGTTAGGTTAGATTAGGTCAGTTAAAAATAAATAAATCAATAAATAAAATTACAAGGTTAGGTTAGACTGAGAGAAGAATATGACATTCAAACAACAAGATCGCATAGTAAAAAGCTGAGGAAGGGAAGATGTCTGGGAGATGTTAAAAAGATATAGTTTCCCGCAAAGATGTGTGAGACGTGGAACAGTTTGGGTGAAGAAGTGGTGTTAGCAACGAGTGTGCAGAGCTTAAAGAAAAATTGGATAAGTGTAGATATGGAGACAGGGCCACACCAGCGTAAAGCCTGGAAAACTACACCTAGGTAAATCACACACACACACACACACACACACACACACACACACACACACACACACACACACATAAAGCCATGTTTATCAAACTTATTACGCTTACTACTCCTGGGTTACAGAAGGACTGGAAAGCAGAGACGGATGATGGACACAGTATACCTGGATATAAAAAAGGTTTTTGATAAAGTCCCGCATGGAAGACTATTTTGGGAAGTAGAGAACGTAGGAGGACTGTGAGGAACCGTGCTCCAATGGACAAGAGATTATTTGAAGGATAGGGAAATGAGAACTGTGATCAGAGATACATACTCATCTTGGGGTTAAGTAACCAGCAGAGTGCCACAAGGGTCAGTGTTAGCCCCCATTATGTTTCAGATTTATGTAAACGACATTCACATTACAGTAATCAGTTCTATTAATATGTTTGGTGATGATGTAGAGCTGCTAAGAGTTATCAAAACCAGGGAGGACTGTTTGCTGTTACAGAAAGATAGAAACAAGATTTATGAGTGGAGTGGAAATTGGAGTTTAATGTCAACAAATACCATGTAATGGAACTTGGAAAGAGTAAGAGAAGACCGGTAAGGAACTATTTGATGGGAGAGGAAAAAATAATGAAGACTAAAGAGGAAAAAGATCTGGGAGTGATTATACAGGAAAATCTGAACCCTAAAAACCCATAAGTAAGATATTTGGATTATCATATCAATACAACAAGGTAAATACTTCAAAGACAACCTATAGCTTACAATATCCTCAAAATTTCAAGTCATAAATTTTATAACTTTGTTTTAAATAAATTTTTCAAATCTGGATCACAGCATGCCCTTAAATTGTTGAAAATGTAAGAGAAAACAGGAAAAAATATTAGGAAAAACATTAAAAAAACATGAATGGAACTGCAAAAGAAAGGGAGGGAATAGTACTGGGGTTGTTGCACTAGGTTAGGCTGGGATGGGCTGGGAATTATTGAAAAAAAGAGGAAAAAATAAATATACATAAAAAAAAAAAAAAAAAAAATATATATATATATATATATATATATATATATATATATATATATATATATATGATATAGTTTGGTGCAGAGTGTTTGGACCTGCCAGGGAGAGAGAGGGAGTGGTTATCGGGTGCTACATTAGGTTAGGTTGGGAAAAAGGCCGAGGTTGTTGAAAAGAAAGAAAGAAAAAAAAAAAAATAAATAAATAAATGAAGTTACACCACCTGCTAGTGTTTCAACATGCAGATGAGACACACATCCAAACATCACCCAAACACATCTTAAACACACCCAAAACACACTCAAAACCCCCCAAAAAACATACCTAAATACCCCAAACACACACCCAAATATCCCCAAAACCCCAAAACACTCAAACACCACAAAAACACACCCAAACCCCAAAAAACACCCTTTCACCCCAAACACCCCAAAAAAAAAAAAAAACACACCCAAACCCCTCCAGTTTTGCAGGGATGTTTGATGATCTATTGACAGATTAACATGATATCTAGCAAATCAAAAGCAGAAACAGAAACACTCTTAAGAACAAACTTCCTCCTAACTGTGGACTTTGAAAAACAGTGGTCGCCTAAGTTGTATTTCTAAAAGACACTTGTTTCAACACTACTATTTCAATCACTCGCAAAAACCAACCCTCAAAAATATGTGCCCTCTGCGCTTTACAAATCAGAATCACACGGGTTTTTAAGGGAGGTTTGATGGATGTATTGACAGATTACATTGATATCAACCTTATCAAAGATAGATATCATGCACAGACCACTTAAAACCCTTAAAACTAAACTAAAACACACTCAATACACCATACAACAACTCAAAATTCCCCTAACCGCACTCAGAACACACCCATATATTCAAACACCCTCTACACCACACTCAAGATAAGTAAAATATACTTAAAAACATCTAACACACACTGAAAACACACAAAATACACCCAAAACACCCTGCAACACTACCAAACACACTCAAAATACTTTTAGATATAACCCAAAAACACAAAAATGCGTTATAAAGAACAGTAACATTAAAAAGGGGACTTACCTAAATATTGTGGCTTGGCTCCTCCTCTTCTTCCACTTCCATTTTTCCTTTCTTCTTCGTCCTCTTCCTTTGTTCTTTCTTCTCCTGCTCCCATCTACACGCCTGAGCCTAGAAACACATCAAAACACTTAGAAAACACGAGATATTAGGCAAAATATTGAGGAAGTGGAGGGAGAGTACCTATTGTGGCTTGCCTGCTCCTCCACTTATTCCTCCCTTTCTCATTCCTTCCTCTTCACCCTCCTTTATCTCTCTTTCCTTCTTCCTTCTGCTACTAATATCTACACACCTGAGCCAAGAAACACAGGAAAACACGTAGAAATCACTAGATATTAGGCAAAATATCGACGAACTGGGCGGTAGGGAGGGAGCTTACTTTTTTATGACTTGATAGATACTTTAATTAGTATCCAAACCATCAAAACATCTCCTGCTTAACTAGTTTTAAAAAACTGTCTAAATTAAGTATATAAAATGTATATAAACATTTCCACTTATAACGCTGCCAAAACATCCAGCCATTTCCACTTTATATTTCTTTCGAAAAATATTAGACAATATAAACTCTCTTCTCAGGCATCCAACACTGACCTAAAACCAAATGTTAACGAGTGAAAGAGAATTAATGTAAAACAAAACCATTAGTTCCCTGGCCCAGTTAATCGCTTGCCAAAATTTCGCGTGATCGTTTTCTTCTAACATCCTCTCTATCTGTCCCCAACGCCCACACAGACAAGACAGACACACACACACACACACACACACACAATATTATTATCACAGTAACTCACAAAATAAAACAAACAAACAAGCAAACTAAAGAAAATAACAAAGTTATCTTAAAGCTACCACCCAAACAATACACAAAGCTTAATCTTAGGAAAACACACACACACACACGACTACACTACCTACCAGGAGGCCCTCCACACCCTACACCTCACCACCCTTCACACTCGCTACCAACACCTCCTCCACCAGCTTGCCACAAAGCTTCTCCACTGGCGCCACAGGAGCCTACTCCTCCGGCAGCTCCCCTCCCAGCCACAGTGTCCGCCACCAGAAGCCGCTCCCCATACGTGCCCGGCCCGGATACACACATACAAAAATAGTGCAGTGCCCACAATAATCAAAATAATTAACTCGTGGACACTGACTAAATTTGTGATGAATTTTAAGCATGTAATATTAGGATATTTCTCCTGTAAAATGTTTATTTTCAGCTACAGAGCTGCTTGTCTCAATAAACCCTTTATTACTATTATTATTACACACACACACACACACACACACACACACACACACACACACACACACACACACACACACACACACACACACACACACACACACACACACCACAACCACCCCCCCTACCACAAACCCATCCTTCGGTTGGGAGCGAGTGTTGGTTGGGTCAGGTGGTGGGCTCCCCTTGATAACGAAGACACACACACACACACACACACACACACACACACACACACACACACACACACACACACACAAACGCACGCGCGCACACACTCACACACACACACACACACACACACACACGCGCACACACACACACACGCACACACGCACACACACACACACACACACACACACACACACACACACCACCCACCCTACCACAAACCCACCCTTCGGCTGGGAGCGAGTGTTTGGTTGGGTCAGGTGGGTGGGCTCCCCCTTGATAACGGACACACACGCACACACACACACACACACACACACACACACACACACACACACACACACACACACACACACACACACACACACACACAACCACAACCACCCACCTACCACAAACCCACCCTTCGGCTGGGAGCGAGTATTGGTTGGGTCTGGTGAGTGGGCTCCCCTTTATAACGGAAGACGCACGCACACGCACACACACACACACACACACACACACACACACACACACACACACACACACACACACACACACACACACACACACACACACACACACACACACACAATCAAACACCCCACATCCTCCGGCCAGGAACGGGATGTGGGTCTGAGTCCAGCTGGGGGCCGCCCCCCTTGATGATGTCACTTATATACGTTACGCAAACCATTTTGAAAATGAGGATTCCCAAAAAGGCAGCTGGACACCGCTAATATATAAATTCTGACTTGTTACCAATCAAAACTAACTCCTAAAATATAAAAACATTACCGGAATGAGGAATAATGAAAATATTTCAAAAAACACAATAAATAAAGTGTTAACACTTCGACATGCTTAAAAACAATTCCAAAGTCCACCAATTTCCTTCAACAGGATTGATAACGCTTTTCAAAAATTATAACCATCATTTCAAAATATCAAAACCCGCCAACACGCTCAATTAGAAAAATAAACATTTAAAAAACGACGTTGTTTAACATTTTAACACGGCTACAAACCTCTCTTACAGTCCACATATTTAACTTATCAGGAGCCTTTCACACTTTTTCCATCATAAACCTTTCTTGAAAACACAAACGCTTCGCTACAACCTCAAATAAAAAATCACTCACAGCGGGGGGGAAAATTTTTAGCGTATTTTCGCCCTCTCATCTGACTCCCAAACACACTCTAAATCACCGCACTTCACTCAACTCAGGCATGGAACACACGCAAAACACAACCCACTATCATTGGAAACCGTCAAAAGGTGCTTGTGACTCGAAATAAATGAACAGAGACAAATATAAATAATAGGGGAGGTCGACAGTCTGGGACCGGCGGGACATTTGGGCGGGAGCCGCTGATGACGTCACAACATGGCGGCTCGTGACGTCACATCCCAGTCCCCTTCCCTTCACTGAGCTTCCATAACACACAAATTAGACAATTGCTGATATATTTCAACGACGAACATGAAAGAGTACATCTGTAGCTTCACTTTGTGACCTGTCTGGCCTGTGCTGAGTGAGAGATGAGGCAGATAATGGCTTGAGAATGAGGTGACGGGTCAGAGGGCTGGTTTGTTTACATATTGAAGGCTTGAATTATTGGGGTTTTGAAGTACCTGCAGGTGTTAGTTCACTGATATGTTGTTATGGAGGTTACCAACGTTAGGTTATGACATGACAGCACCGTGAAATGATGACTTACACCAATATATTACTTACGTTTGCTGCTGGTGAAGACTGCGGCTGGTCTTGGCTGCTGCCGTCACCAGCAGTAGGTACCCACTCACCCCCAGCCACACACACACACATCCTAACCCATCTTGTGTCCGTGTTTACCGAGGCTACACACACGCTGTTCTTTTCGTTGTTATCATGGCTATTGTCACTATGTTCGTGTAGGCTTGTCACTGTGGCGCCGGTCACTGTCCACCACCACCTGGCCGCCCCTCACGTCTCCCTTCCTCACCCCTGCTGCCGCACAGTCACTGCTCACCGAAAACAGTTAAATAGAGCCACAAGCATTAGGAATCAATGTCAAGGGCCATCATTTCACTAACCCTACTAAACTCAATCATTCACATACCATATGATAGCACGTGCACGCCCGCCACAGACAGCCAGCCAGCCAGCCACGCCACCACCACCACCACCACCAGCACGATGCTCCTGGATCGCCGCCACGGTGCGCTAACCAAGGCATTACTGGGGAAGACTAGATAATTAACATGTACCTGGAAGAGAATGGTTAGCCGCGCCGCCTATCACCCTATGCCTAACACCTAACGCCTAGCAAACCGTAATTAACGTACTTTACTTTATTCCGAAGGGTTGCTCCAGCGGTGACAGTCCCACGGTGTGACCTGTGATACGGGTACTCACCTGTAAAGAGGAGAAGGAGAGAGTTAGTGTGGTGTGCTTATCAAAGCTAGTATTTCATTATTAACGGAGATCAGTATAGGAGTCACGTGGTTCAGGTTAATGCTTTGTACTTTATTGCTGTGATAATGAGGCTTAAATAACAACCTCAACTTACCAAATCCAACGCGAGGAAGACGCACTCAATAGGATAAACTAACGCACAGCATCACTTCACTAACCGCGACGCCACGCGCACACACACAAGGAACCTCACTCGCCCGCCGCCACAAGACAAAAGGCCGAGGACATGTTCAGCTGGTGTGGGATCACCTCGGCTGTCTTCGAATGCGCTGCCCTTCCTTTGGCTGACACACTCCCACCTCACGCCCTCACATCCACACCTCACTATAAGATCACACTAACTTTGTGCTCACCGAGACACATTTCAGCGCTAAGAAAAAGATGAGATTGGTGGGAGATTAATTATATACCGCACTCGATTTGTTTTCTTGCCATACTTTCGCACAGGGACATGGAACAAGACGCTGCTAACTGCTTGTTATCCTCACGCCACACACTCCCCCTTGTCCCATCCACCCTGCCGGGCTACCTTCAACCTTCCGCCTCCCTTCCCTCGTCTCTGCTTCTCCGTCACGTACAGGCTACCCAACGCCAGCTCCCTTAGCCATGTTCTAATCTTCCTTTATCGTATACCTAGTGGCCAAAGCGTTAATACTAGCCTTAGAGCTTTCGTTGATCTCAAGGGTGCCTTCGACTGGGCCAACAAAGATGTTATTATTATACACGAACTCATTCTCAAAGGTGTAAAAGGTAGATTATTAGGGTGGATCAGGGACTATTTGTACAATAGAACAGCACAGGTTTGGTTTCAAGGTGCAGTCTCCTCTGAGGAAGTCTTTGAGCTTGGAAAACCAGAGGGTGGAGTCCTTAGTCCAATATACACATGCCCAAAGGTACATACACAGTATGTGTGTATGTACCTTTTTGTAGTGTGTTGAGTCAACACTTACAATAAAGGTAGCAGGAAAAAACAATGGTTTATTTATGTTTTTATTTCATGTTTAGTATCTAAATATGATATTTAAACAATAATGAATACTTCAATGTATTAATCATGCTTTGTCTCATCATAATAATTGTTGTTATTGTTCTAAAAATGTTGAAGAGAAAACTATGTCAGGGTACTCTAGTCTCTCAATCCTAGTGATGATCAAAACTGTAAGGGAAACTGTGTCTTACATGATAAAGGTGTTAACCTAAGGCAACACAAACAAACAAACAAGGGGCTCTCATAAAATAACAACAAGGTGGGAGGCCCAACTTAGTTTGAAATGTGTCTTAACCCTTAATTCTCTTCCAAAGGGATTACTTTGAAAAAAAGATAAAAAGTTAAGCAGTGAAAAATTGACATTTGAGTAATTATCAGGATAATGGGTAGGAATGACGTGTAGGAGGGGCTTAGTTTCACAGAACAGAAAATACTTGAGTCACTAATGATTATAATGGAACACAACATGTTGAGTGAATTTCAGTTTTTTTAACCATACACAATAAATGTAACAAGCAAAAGAAGTAAGGTATATATAGAGAAAAGTAAATTGGTGTACATGCAGACAAAAGCTACATAGTTGATCACATCAAGCAGAGACGTCACACAAGCAAGCAAGTCAAATATACATTAGGCATTTTAACACATAGCTAGGTATCCTACATCAATGCAAACAAACATGTTTCAATTCAGGAAAAAAAATCATACCATTGTCTTTCCATTCATGAAAACCAGTTAGACTGGCAATAAAGTATATTTGGTCAAGGATATGAATATAATCAGTGAGGCAAAGCAAAAACAATGTAAAGCAAAGCAATACAAACTACACACAAGTGTAATAGGAAAACCTCAAGGTAATAACATTCACTTCTCATGCACAAAACTGTACAACACAATAAGCACACTTTAGTATTGGTTCAACCTAAATCAAGCAAACACCACCATAGATACAACATACGACTAATTGTTAGGTCGAAAAAAGGTATTCATGCACGACACACTAACAAACGAGGACTTAACAATAAACATGCTATACAGAAAATAGATTACAAACCTTTTCCTTCACAGGCCATATTGAAGCTGAAATCAATCAATCAAAAATACAATATCATAACAATATACAGTAAGTCCTTGTTATACGGTACACGTGCGTTCCTGAAAACCTTAGCGTAAATCAAAATTACCGTATGCCGAACCCATTACAACATGTAATAGTAAGGAATGCATTCCAGCACGTCAAAAGTCACCCATACACAAATTAAAGCTTCACGAGTTTCTTTGCAGACGACACAAAACTTTTGAAGAAAGTTGGCTCGCACGATGATGGTGGAACTCTACAGCAGGACTTAGATAACTGACTATGGGAATGGAGGAAAAGATGGGAGATGGAATTCAACATTAACAAATGTAGCATAATGGAATTTGAGAAGAGCAAAAATAGGATAACAAGACAATACAAACTTGGAGAAGAGAAGATTAAGAAGGTGGAAAGTGAAAAGGACCTGGGAGTTCTCATAACAAAGGAAATGTCCCCCAGTAAACATATCAATCAAATTGTTGGTGAGACCTACAACTTACTGAGAAATATTACAATTGCATTCACATATATATATATATATATATATATATATATATCAATAAGCCATATGAATTTGAATCTGAATTCAGAGGAGTGTTTTGTTTTGTTTTTCTCTCTTTTATTATTAGAAAACCAGGTCTTGATTAGTCGATTTGCGACTTTATTTACGTCGTGATGTCGCGGAATAAGCTTTGAAAATGTGGTCTCCAGATGGAGATGTTAAAGTTAGTTAGGAAAAAGAACACATCTGGGGCCCCAGAAATTAATTATACGGTAAAATAAAAAAAATAATAAAACTTGCGCAAATCGTCGTTCTATGCAGGGTGTTGTTGGAGGTGAGGATTGAAGACTTGTCAGGTTTTAATTTGATCACCATGCAGGGATCGACGTATCCACAGGAATTTTTTTTTTTTTTTTTTGGTCGACTCTTCCGACACGCCAACAGAAGAGCAACCATCGCTTCAGCATCGTCACTGGAGAAAGACATCTTGGCGGGTAGTTGTTTGTTTACACTCACTTCCATCCAAATCGTGATCGATCCTTTTCAGTCGATCGCTACGTGTGACACTTTCCGACTAGAAGGGATGAGTCGGAAACTCTACCTACGTAAAATTTAAATCGCTAATTAAAGCGGTGTCACACTAGCACTTTTTCCGTCGATTAATGCGATATCCGTCAATTTTTCAACGTTCCGCATGAACTTATCGCATGAATTTGTCAGACGATAGGGATCGTTTCCGGCTGCAAATTTTCCGCCTTTGTTTACATACCAAGACCAAGACCACAAGATTTGCCGCGTCTCCTCAACCTGCTTCTATGTGCATTGGTTCTACCATTAACCATGAACGCATCCATGCACGCTTTTTGGCTTGTTTAGCTCGTCAAGTTTCGTAATACACAGTATTACGTTCAGAGCAGCGTATCTTTGCCGCAGCGTGGCCTCCATGTTTGTGTTTACATTGTGTTGGCGGAAGTGACGACGGAAAGTGACGACGAAACACCGTTTGTGTGTGACAGGCCGCAACCAAAATATTGTCGATTTTCTGAAAAACGACGGAAAAAGTGCTAGTGTGACACCGCCTTAATTGGCACGTGTGAACACGCCTTAACGAAAACGAAGGATGTAGTATCAAGAAGGTCCATTGACAGTCCCAAGAACAGCCCCAAATGGATTAATTACCTAAAAGTTAAAAGATCCCGAAACATAGATGACTTACTTCAATTAAGTTACTTGACTTTTTAAATCCTATGTGAAGGTCACTTCTGATGCGTCTAAAATCCGTTTATCTCTATCTATCTTTTGTCAAATTTGACCTCTGGCGCCACATACGTTTTGTCTACCGGTTGTTTTTCTTCCCAGCTCACAGTCAAGTTGTCCTCGGACGTTCATTGTCCTCCACGTGATCTTCGACCCACCAATGTTCCATACATCAAACTTCATTACAGTCTCCTTCAATTCTCTCTTTGTGTCTATACCATCGCAGATTAACGAGTTGACTGGTTGACTGAATGGCTGATTGATTGACTGACTGATTGATATAAAGCATTCCCTTGATAAAAGACTCGATTTTTTTTTTCTTTTTTCGCTATTTACTGTTTTATATTATCAAAGGTACCTAACTCATCTTTCCCTTTCTATATCTCTTGTTTGTTTGATTATTCTCCTTTATTGTTATATACTGTGTTGATAAGACTAATAATAAATCATATAATATCTTCCTATTTAACACTTCTCTATAGAAAGACTAGAGAAATAATACTGAAAAATTACTTTTAGCATTATAGCTGAAAAATACAAGTCACCCATTAATCTTAGTTGAGACTTATAGAAGAACTTAAATGGAAGGGGGAATAAAACAGTAAAATAATTATACCCAGAGATAACTTACAAAGTACATGCTGGTACGTACTACATACATATATTCTTAATTAACATACTGTGTCAACCTTTTTCTTGCTGGGAGGAATGCAGTTAGCAAGATCAGTAGAGAAGTTAGCATGGAAATAGCGATAAAATATAGAAAGAGCTGCAGCATTCCGGCGGTGAGAAAGAGGCTAAAGACAGTCAGTCAGAGGAGGGGAGTTGATAAGGCGAAAAGCTTTTGATTCCACCCTATCTAATAAAACTGTGTGAGCGGAACCCCCCAAACAAGCGAAGAGTACTCCATACAAGGACGGTTAAGGTCCTTGTACAGACAACAGTTGAAGGGAAGAGGAAAACTGGCGGAGACGCCTCAGAACGCCTAACTTTATAGAAGCTGTTTTAGCAAGAGATGAGATGTGAAGTTTCCAGTTAAGATTATGAGTAAAGGGGATATTCAGTGCGGAAGAGGGGAACAGTTGAGTGTCAGGGAAAAAGAGGGGATAGTTGTCTAGAAGGTTGTGTCGAGTTGATAGATGGAAGAATTGAGTTTTTGAGGCATTGAAAACTACTAGATTTTCTCTGGTCCAATCAAAAATCTTAGAAAGATTAGAAGTCAGGCGTTCTGTGGCCTCCCTGATCTGTTGACTTCCTGAAGGGTTGGTCGTCTCCGAAAGGAAGTGGAAAGATTTAGGGTGGTATCATCAACGTAGGAGTGAATAGGACAGGAAGTTTGATTAAAAAGATCATTAGTGAATAATAGAAAGAGAGTACGTGATAGGACAGAACCCTGAGGAACACCACTATTAATAGATTTAGGAGAAGAACAGTGGCCATCTACCACGGTTGAATTAGAACAGTCAGAAAGGAAACTTGAGATAAAGTTGCAGAAAGAAGGATCGATAGAAACTGTAGGAGGGCAGTTTTCAAATCAAAGCTTTGTACCAGACTCTATCAAAAGCTTTTGATATGTCTAACGCGACAACAAAAGTTTCACCAAAATTTCTAAAAGATGACTGAGACTCAGTAAGGAAATCCTAATCACCAGTAGAGTTACCTTGACGGAGGCCATACTGGCGATCAGATAGAAGATTGTGAAGTGATAGATATTTGAGAATCTTCCTATTGAGGATAGATTAAAAAACTTAAGACAAACAAGAGATTAATGTTATAGGACGGTAGTTTGAGGGATCAGAACAGTCACCCTTTTTAAGAACAGGCTGAATGTAGGCCAACTTCCAGCAAGAAGGAAAGGTAGAAGTTGATTGGCATAGTTGAAAGAGTTTGTCCATGCAAGATGCAAGCACGGAAGCATAGTTTTTAAGAACAATAGGAGGGACTCCCACAAGGTCTATAAGCCTTCCGAGGGTTTAAGCCAGAAAGGGCATGGAAAACATCAATATGAAGAATTTTGATTGAAGACATGAATTAGTCAGAGGGAGGATGAGAGGGAGGGACAAGCCCAGAATCATCCAAGATGGAGTTTTTAGCAAAGGTTTGAGAGAAGAGTTCAGCTTTAGAGACAGATGAGATGGCAGTGGTGCCATCAGGATGAAAAGGAGGGAAAGATGAAAAAGTAAAGTTATTGGAGTTGTTTTTAGCCAGATGCCAGAAGTCACGAGGGGAGTTGGAATTTGAAAGATTTTGACATTTTCTATTTATGAAGGAGTGTTTGGGAAGTTGAAGAAGAGACTTGACATGATTCTGGGAAAAAATATAAAGTGCATGAGATTCATGAGATGGAAGACTTTTGTGGGCAATCTCTCTATCATGTATAGCATGAGAACAGGCTGTGTTAAACCAAGGTTTGGAAGGTTTAGGTTGAGAAAAAGAATGAGGAATGTACGCCTCCATGCCAGACACTAACACCTCTGTTATGCGTTCAGCACACAGAAATGGGTCTATGACACGGAGACAGTAATCATTCCAGGGAAAATCATCATGATACCTCCTCAGGTCCTCCCATCTGGCAGAGACAAAACACCAGAGGCACCTCCGTTTGGGGGATCCTGAGGAGGGATTGGAGAAATAGTACAAGATACAGAAATCAATTTGTGATCAGAGGAGCCCAATGGAGAAGATAGGGTAACAACATAAGCTGAAGGATTAGAGGTGAGGAAAAGATCAAGAATATTAGGCTTGTCTCCAAGACGGTTAGGAATACGAGGAAGGTGTTGCACCAGTTGCTCAAGGTCATGAAGGAGAGCAGCAAAGTTAAAGGCTAGTTCACCAGGACGGTCAGTGAAGGGAGAGGAGAGCCAAAGCTGGTGGTGAACGTTGAAATCTCCAAGGATGGAGATTTCCGCGAAGGGGTAAAGGGACAGAATGTGCTCCACCTTGGAAATTAAATAGTCAAAGAATCTTCTATAGTCAGAGGAGTTAGGGGAGAGATATTTAGATAGCACAGATAAATTTAGTTAGAGAGTGACTATTGAGTCGAAGCCAGATGGTGGAAAACTCGGAAGATTTGAGAGTGTGGGCACGAGAGCAAGTTAAGTCGTTGTGAACATAGATGCAACATTCAGCTTTAGAACAAAAATGAGAATAGAGAAAGTAGGAGGGAACAGAGAAGGGGCTAGTGTCAGTTGCCTCAGACAGCTGTGTTTTCGAAGACCGCGAATGTTGCAGAAGTTAATGAAGAAAAAGTTGAGGAAGGTGTCAAGACATTTTGGGTCGCCAACGAGAGAGCAGTTCGACCTGGGGACATTTCTGGTCCCCTCTCCAGGAGGAGACTCCTAGGCTGGATTAGGAGTCGCCATTTTATAATTTCGAATTTTAAGTGAAGGGTGTGTGTGTGGTAGTTGTATGTAGTTTTGTGTGAAGAAAGAAAGTTGTCTTTAGAGGGCAGGCTGTGACTGCCCCCTTGAGTTGTGAGACACAAAGGGAAACGTTCAGCGAGATCACAACTAGCTTTAATGGAAGGTTCACAGCACTCCCTGAACTAGTGCTATTGGATCTTAGTGGGGGTAAATTTTCGTTTCGGTAGGTGTCTACTACCTCCTCCTAATATATATATATATATATATATATATATATATATATATATATATATATATATATATATATATATATATATATATATATATATATATATATATATATATATATATATATATATATATATATATATATATATATATATATATATATATATATATATATATATATATATATATATATATATATATATATATATATATATATATATATATATATATATACATACTTTTCCTCTATTTTTTTTCCTTTATATTTTATAACAGATCTGTACTCTTTCTCCCGCTGTATCTATTGTTATTACCTTTTATGTAGGCCTACACTCATCCTATTGTTTTTCAGCTATCTTAATTTGACTATATGGACAAGTTAGAGTAAACTAATTTCCATCTTCTCTTATTGTCCTTTCTCCCCGTTTTTATGTATGTTATTGGTCATACTTCCTTTAATTCTCCATGAATATATACTAACGGATGCTTTGTTCATCTGGTCTCTCTCTCTCTCTCTCTCTCTCTCTCTCTCTCTCTCTCTCTCTCTCTCTCTCTCTCTCTCTCTCTCTCTCTCGTACATTTTTTTTCTCTCCCTCTTTTTCCTTCGTCCTTCTAGTTTATTATTACGTTTTCTCTTCTCTTAATTGCTTTGTCTATCTCACCCTCTCGCTTCCTTTGCATTCCTTATCTAATCATTCCATTTCCGCTGTCGTATACCTGAGTGATTTTTAGAAACTTTGATTCTTCCTCTTCATTCTTGTAACACTAATTCCGTCATTGCACTCTTCCTTAGTAAATTCGTATTCCCACAATCTGCAAAACTTACGACTCAACTTTGTATTTGTCTCTATAACATTATTAAGTATAGCACAGTATAAAGACCTGCAGTGCTCAAGAGATTTCAGAATACCCTCTATCTCTTGCTGGACGATTACTTGCTCATGCAACTTGCAATGCCATATCCTTGTTTATATTGCGGTTTGTATAGTTGCAGGTTGTCGCCTAAAATTGTCTCTTAAGAAAATCTCAACTTTAACCACGTGCACTTCAGTACCAGGATGTGTTTTCATATTCATTCTGCTTACTATTTGGTGATTTTATACAGCTTCATAAACTTATATGGCGATTAAAGTAAGGAAGATTCTGGTCATTGATCTTCTGACCTCCATAGACCCTTCCTGATCAGTAAAATCGTCTAATCATACCCAAAACTCAAGGTGAAAATACGTCCCAGTAATGAAAGGATTAAGATGAAAACAAGCGTCTAGCAAAGATCATAAATATTTAGTGAATCATTATTACAATAGGTACAGTGCAGTGGATCCCGGTGCAGGGGGAGGATATATAGTTTGTTTCCACCATTATGTCCTGACAGTAACAAGTAGTTCTTGGGCGATAGGTAGCTGAAGGAAAGGATTGGCAGGGTCAGCGTTGAGATTGATGGTCTTGCCAGGTGCAGGAGCGAAGGACAGCTGCCGGAGCAGAGTAGCGGTGAAGATGAGCATCTCCATGCGGGCCAGACTCTCCCCAAGGCACTGCCGCTTGCCTGTCCGGAATGGAAGAAAGGTGTGCCAATACACCTGCAGGTACCACCATGCATCCCAACCCAAAGTTATGCATATAGAGAAAACAAAAACTTGCCTTCCTCCGCCTCTTAGGTTTGCCTCAGGATTGCTTTCAAAGGCCACGAATGGTCAACCTACTTCTCATGAATAGCTCCCCAATTAATTTTACCTTTATCAGAATTATAGCTTCCACTGGACCTTGTTGAGTATTGTAGAGATAGGCACAGGAACGTTTCAGATAGGCATCCTTACTCACCCACGCCAAAGGGAAGGAATCCTTCCTTCTTAGTGACAAACTTGCCGTCTTGGTCCAGCCAGCGCTCAGGATTGAACTCCTCGGGTTTGTCCCAGTAGCGGGGGTCGTTGTGGATAGTGAAGATGGCGGTGTTCAGCACAGCACCCTGTTACGAGAGAAACACATTTAGCTACTCGCCGCTCAACCTACTGTCTATATATAGGCCTATTATATATATAGGCTTCTTTCTCGTGAGTGCCTACGTGCTGCGACGGTATACGTCTCTCTCTCTCTCTCTCTCTCTCTCTCTCTCTCTCTGAAGCCTTGTTGAATCACACATGATGGTAAAAAGATCTAAACACACACACACACACACACACACACACGCGCGCGCGCCCGGTAGCTTAGTGGTTAGAGCGCTGGCTTCACAAGCCAGAGGACCGGGGTTCGATTCCCCGGCCGGGTGGAGATATTTGGGTGTGTCTCCTTTCACGTGTAGCCCCTGTTCACCTAGCAGTGAGTAGGTACGGGATGTAAATCGAGGAGTTGTGACCTTGTTGTCCCGGTGTGTGGTGTGTGCCTGGTCTCAGGCCTATCCGAAGATCGGAAATAATGAGCTCTGAGCTCGTTCCGTAGGGTAACGTCTGACTGTCTCGTCAGAGAATGCAGCAGATCAAACAGAGAATCACACACACCTTTGGAATGGTGTAACCTCCAAGAGTAGTGTCCCTGTTGGCCACGTGATGCACGCCAGTGGTGACCAACGACGACTTACGGAGCGTCTCATGAATCACAGCTTCACAGTAGGGCAGTCTGAGTAAAGAAAGGTTAAAGCCTAAAAACGAGATAAAAAAAATGTATGCAAATATATCTCAAGGTAAATAATGTCACAAAATTTATCAGGAGAATCAAATAAAACCGTAGAACACCGAGGAAAGAGAGAATGCTAGCTGGTGAGAACACCATACAGTCCAAGAAGACAAGTGTGAGGTGTCTGACCTAGGCTTGTCTCCTAGCGTGGCCTGGTGGCCCTCAGGTATCACTGCATCGAGCTCGGCCTGCAACTTGCGCTGGATGTGAGGATGACTGGACAAGTAGTATAGCAACCAGGTAAGGGTGGACGAAGTGGTTTCACTCCCGGCAAGGAACAAGTCCATTACTAAGAAGGCCAAGTCTTTCCCTAGAGAATAAATAAGAATAAAAATAAAAAGTTAATTTCGTCCTCCCTTTTGATAGCCCACACTTACACCCCCCCACACACACTTAATCACTTTACACTCTTGTTGAGTCATTAATAACATACGTACGTACCTCTCTCTCTCTCTCTCTCTCTCTCTCTCTCTCTCTCTCTCTCTCTCTCTCTCTCTCTCCCACTTACTATTGAAGGTGGTGTCTGGATCGTCCTTCTTGCTTTCCATCTCCATGAGGTAGCCGTCAATCACGTCCCGCGGCTCGCCGGAGATTAGGGTAGCCTGGTGCTCATCTATCTCTTCCTGTCGAGCACACACGCACAAACTGAATCTTTGTCTTTCATTGATATCTGGTACTCCGTCACTTAATCATAAACCATCACTAAACATTTTACTAATTAGATATTAAGAAACTGTATCTACTTTTTCTCTTCTTTCCTATAGGTGTTTGGTAAGGTTTTGCACAATATGTTTTTAGTGTCACTTGTGCATATCGCAGTGAAAAGGTTGGCTCTCTCTCTCTCTCTCTCTCTCTCTCTCTCTCTCTCTCTCTCTCTCTCTCTCTCTCTCTCTCTCTCTCTTTTGAACTGATTAGTAGATGCAACAAAAACAGGATCTAAAGAATTTTGACTCATTCACAAGGATTATTTTCAAAGAGCAAAAAGAAAGATTATGAATTTAATTTTGTTGATGGTGGAGAGTGCTGATTCAACCAACCATCACTAGGATCATGAAAATATTCTTGAAAACCTCAATGCTTTCCGCTTTTACGCATTGAAAGCTGCCAAGAACTGAACTGAAATGTTTGAGAACACTGCATGGAATTCTTACAGCCATTGATAAAAGAAAAGGAAATAAGATAAAGTGCACAAAACAGGTGTGCTGATCAGGAGTACAAGAAAAAAAAGTACCTACATAGAAGAACTTAAGTAATCTGTCGAGCGTATTGTTGATCACTTGATCTTTAGTGAGTCGCTTGAAGAGAGCGGCAGGCATCAGATATCGTATCCACGGTAGGAAGTCCTGGATAGCATACATGCTCTCAGAATCCAAAAATCCTTAATGATGGTATCAAATTCTATCATCTTAGGATCGTCGCCTTCGAACTGTTTACCTGTATAGGAAGAAATCGGTTATAGGAGAACTTTTTGATAAGACATTCTAACTACACAACATCACTTCAGGAGCTCTCGAGCTCATATATCTTATATACTCTTTTTACTGCTACCCCTTATCAACCTTGATAAATTGGTAAGGCAATATATCAGTACGATTTAAACTTTTTTACACGTCCGGAACACTGCAGAATACTGCTTGCATAGAATCAATGTTGGATGGAAAGAAAAGGATCTCAATCTCACTTATTACAGTTATAGATTAAATAAATAAAGAATAGATAGAAAATAATAGTCATAGACAGAAAGGATTAAAAGACAATATTGCCATCAGATGTGATATTAAACAAGTTTGAGCAAAGAGGCGCTTGTAATCATATACTTGTTCAGTAAATTCTCTACGACCAAGCCTACTTAGCTTTTTCCTATGTCGGAGAGGCACCAGCCAAGGGCAACAAAAGTTATAAATAAGGAAAGTCCACTGAAGGCATTGGTCGCAATGGAATGTAGCCAAGAAAGGATTATCTAAAAATTTCACTAATGGGATGAAACCTATTCATATTTCTTTAAACATTCATCTTTTATGTGAAAGGAACATTGGAAAATGGATACAAAATCATACAACGAAAAAAAAAAAGTAGGTTCACAGAGGTGCTAGTCCCTAAAGAAAAGAGCCAAAGGAATGATCCGAAATTGAGGGGTTTTCTTCAAAGATTCTACGTTATAGGAAGAGGGAAATACAGAAGCAGAT
>NC_059291.1:12229248-12246748 GCF_017591435.1 Portunus trituberculatus
CTCGTAACTCACTGGTGATACGTGTGAGCACTTGATTTCGTTGTAGGAAGTAGTTTATCTAAGTCCTAAGAAATGAGATAATTATCCGCCTATCATGAAAACATGGCAGGTGAAAGTCAAAATTACATTCAGGGGTGTCTGCTGTATTTCCAGAAATCACAGAATATTTCATTTCATCCAATACAAAAAACAGCCTTTGGCCGATCTCTTGGGTGTTAGAGGCATTAATGTTTGCTTATTTTTTAACTGGCAAAACAGTACACAATGTATTATGATAATCAACTTAATAAGTTATTATTGATTTATCAAGCGTTCTCAATTAAATGGCTAACTACACGTAGATAAATACCAGATGGTAGTACAACAAATAGTACTAAATCAAAATGCTCACTACATCCTTACCGAGTCATTGCTATTCAGTAAGACTTTCAATAACATCAATTTTCATCCAACATAAAATTTACTTCTGAGTGAAAAATATGACCTAAACACTGACAGAAAAATATGTAGCTATACCTAGTATGAATACATACACATGTACCAGAAATGCGTTCATTGACGAGATGCTTCCTTTGACTTAAAGATCAAACAACCTCACATGACCTACTTCAGCCGCCCGTTCCAGCACTTTACAAACACGGTTTTAGAATTAAGGCATCATACAAACATACTAGACCAAAGCAACTCTTCCTCTCATAATACAAACAATTACTGACAGAAAATCAACGTACAAAAATAGGCAATGTATTAGTGTCCTCAAGGTTATGTAATCCTCATCTTAAGGCGGTGGCGCTCAGCCATCCAGGTAATTGACCATCAACATGCCTCTCACAATCATTTCCTCCATTTCAAACCCGTCTACATCTTGAAATTCTTACAAGAACAACTTTCAAGGCCATATAAATTATTCATCAGGTTCTCATTTATACTTTTCATGGTGAGTAAACAGATTCTTGAAACATTTATCACTATAAAACCATAGATATATCCTTGAGAATTCTAACACGTACAGTACTATTTCTATCCCAGCTGTTAAAATTAATTGAAATACGTTGAAACGTTTAAAAATATAGTCCTTCACAATCTAATGCATGACATGTCCTGGAAATTTCATGAGATTTAAACTTCTGGTAAAATTTCAGACATGAAATTAGTCCGATATTTCATTACTGGTTTGAAGACTTCCCAATTATGATAAAGAAACAAATACCTAAATTATCATACTAAAGACATTGGATTCATCTAACTGTTCAAGTTGTTTCTTTCAGATAAGAGATGGAACTACATATATATATATATATATATATATATATATATATATATATATATATATATATATATATATATATATATATATATATATATATATATATATATATATATATATATATATATATATATATATATATATATATATATATATATATATATATATATATATATATATATATATATATATATATATATATATATATATATATATATATATATATATATATATATATATATATATATATATATATATATATATATATATATATATATATATATATATATATATATATATATATATAGTTCCATCCAGTAAAGAAATAAAGGTAAAGGTGGATTCACACGTGCCAATTTGCGACTGATGTTTTACGTACGTAGGGTTTCCAACTGACAATCGGCGCCTACCGACTGCAGAAAGCAGTCGCAAAACAAAACCATCATGTTGGTTTTCTTAATCGACTTGAGACTTTATTTACGTCGTGACGTCAAGAAGTAAGCTTTGAAAATGTGGTCTCCAGATAGAGACGATGTTAAGAGTTGATCGGGGGAAAAGAACACATCTGGGACACCAGAAATTAATAACAATAAAAAATAAATAAAAAAAAAAAAAAAAAAATAAAATAATAATTGCGCAAATCGTCGTTTGATGAAATAGCTACTACTCTACAAATGCTTCCCTCAATGCAAGGTGTTGTTGGTGAGGATTGAAGACTTGTAAGGATTTAATTTGATCGCAATTGTGCAGTCTTAAGATTAACAATTTTCTTATGATAAATGTTGGCTAATTTAGAGTGTGGTAGACACTCCTTTCTTTCCTTCTACTTAGCCACGGCCGTATCCACAGGCATTTTCTTTTCTGTTGCCTCTTCCAGTACGCCGAATTCAGGGATGAGTCGGAAACTACTTATATATCAGTCGCAAATTGGCACGTGTGAACCCGCCTAAAGTCAAACAAACTATATCATACTTGAGACACTGCATCCTTCAGATAAGAAGAGGGTGTAGGAAGACTAGTAATTGAAGAAAAGGGGGGGGGGAGAGGAAGAGAAAAAAGAAGAGAAGTTCGGTATATAAGGAAAAGGAGAGGAAAAAAGAAAGGAAAAATATAGAAAAATGGAAATCAATCAAGCAGAAAAGGTCAAAGGTTAAGTGGTGATATGCTATGAGGGGAAAATGTAATGAAGATTGGCCTAGAGAAAAAGTAAACTGAATTGTCATAGAGATGGCCAAGTAACATTACAGCATACTAAAAGGAATGGAGTTCATCTAGATACAATAACTTCTCCACAAAAAGGATGAATCTAACTAGCACACTGACTGGCTGCTAGTGGAGTAACAACATTGTAACGCAATGTTTTTTACACACAAAAAATCAGAGTATTGGTAACACTACTGTACACTAGTCCTAAGAAATTTTTAAAACATGTTCAGAATCACAATAAAGAGGTCTGTAGATAATGACAAATTCAAGAATATTGACAAAATAAATGAATAAATAAATAAATAAATTCACCTCTATAGTTTCTCAATTTGGGCTTTAATCATGTTCATCCCTTTCCACTCATCTGGTGCTCCAAAGTTTGCTTCCATTGTTGCTGCTGTTGCATCTTTCAAAATCATTTTAGCCCCACATAATTCTGTATACTTGAATTCATACAATTCACAAGCACTGAAGAATTTATCATTTTCTTCATAATTATAGTTTGAATGCAAGACCATTAACAACGACGACAAACCATCCATATACCAGGCTAAGATGCCACTTGAGGCAAATTATTCAAGCCAAGATATTACATCATTATTCGCCAAAGGAATAAAAATATACAAGGAAAGAAACCCCCTAATCAACTTCATCCCTTACAGTCTTCTTTCACAGATACTCCAGAAATGTTATAGTATTCTTGCAGTGTGACAAGTTTTCTGCCTATTTCACCCATTGAATTTAATTTGTTCTAATTCCTCTCCACATTAAATGTTCTAACAAGCCAAACACTCAGGAGATAGAGAAGAAGAACTATATTTCCTATGTTGTAAATGTCAACCAGAAGGAACCAACTTATGGGACTAGAAATCCCTCTTCTCAGTAGTATTCCTTTTTTTACACAAATAAGCCAGTGATATCTTGTCTCAGCCACCTGTCTTCAAGGAAGATCTCAGATTGGTATATAACCAGGCTGAGACGATTTGAAGTTCAGGCAATCTACCAACAAATCAACTCTGCCATTATGTGATTGAAGATGCACATAATAATGAAAAAAATTCATGCATAATTGCGTGAATACAAATACAAAATCATATGATCATCCTAAACTCTGTGTGAAAGGGCCAGTTTCATTATTCCATCTGATAGTCTTTCTGCCAAAGGTAGACTTCCATCATCCAGTGGCACACAAAACAGGTGCACTGAAAGTGGTCCTCTGTTGCTGTTACATACACACATCTCAAAAGCAACATAATACTGTACCAACAAAGGCAAATGGAGCACAAAATGTACTTGTAAAGTAGTCTACATTGTACTTCAAAATCAAGGATGTAATATAGGTATTATACTACCACAGTAAAATAGTGTGACAGAAATAATACACAAACATAAGTACATAAGTATAAATTATATGATATAGTGCAATAAACTTGAATGTAAAACTAATCAGGTCCCTAAAACATATCCTAGAAAAGCAAAATTAAGGAAACTAATCTAGACCTTTCTCCATATATCAGCAAACAAGAAGTAAAGGCTTCCACAAAGAAAATTCTAAAACATATGCATTGTTCTGTTTTGTTATACTCTCTGTTTACTATTTCCTATCTTGTGGTGTACAGCATTTTTGGTCTCCTGCAGTAAGCATACATGTATGCAAAGCAACTAGAGGGGACACACACACACACACACACACACACACACACACACACACACACACACACACACACACACACACAAAAAAAAAAAAAAAAAAAAAAAAAAAAAAAAAGTGACAAGCCAAGAATGTCTACCTGACAGTGGATTCCAATGCTGAACCTCTTGGGTGTGAGCCAAACATCAACCTCTACACCATTGGCCCACTTAAGTGTACAAAACATTACAAAACAAAAGGAATTTTCTTTGTTGATCAAATTTTAAAAAGATCTTTTATAAAGAAAAAAAAAAACTTTCTTGATAAATCTCCACAGGAGAGAAGATTTCACTGGACATAGTATAGTATACATCCCATAATGCTTACTAAGATATACATTAAAGAAGTAATATACAGAGATGTTTGTGTACAATTATGTTGTGACAGAAAGAACAACACAGGCTAGATCACTACTCTGTTGCATGTGGGTGAGTCAACAGTCAAAACCACTTATGTAATGTATCACAAAAATTACTTGAATCATACAATATAAAAATATGCAGCACTATCACTTATGTGTTTTTTTGGATCTTGTTTCTGACATGATGGTCAATCATCTATCACATTATACACACCAGCATTGAGTTTATTTTCACTGATGATCCTGAAATAATACTTTTGCAAAATATTCTATCAATTAAACAATAGCAAGTGTTATGCATCCTTTACTTTGATGGTTGTGATAGGCTACTGTGGAGAAACATCCAACAACCTTAACCTTAAGTGAAAGTTAGGAAATACTAGGATGACAGTAACCATGAATTTGTCAAGATTATATCAGCAAGAACCAGTGCTCAATGTCAGGGTGGGATGAAACAACACAATATTCTAGTTAAAGTTTTCATACTCTCATAAGAAAACATTCCTGGACTTGGCTGCTCTTAGTAATGCAGCATACATCATTCTGTTCCCCTCTCCACTACTCATAATATATTCTTTCTCAGATATGAGGGATAGAAGCAAATGAAAACAATAACACCTTGCTTGCATAACATGACCACTAACAGCAGCATCTCCTTTAATTACTCCTCACATCACAATCTTCCAGTGGTACAGGATACTCCCCTCTTGGCAATTTCACCAGTAACTGATGTAAGAAAAACACACACACACACACACACACACACACACACACACACACACACACACACACACGGCCCGGTAGCTCAATGGTTAGAGCGCTGGCTTCACAAGCTAGATGACCGGGGTTCGATTCCCCGGCTGGGTGGAGATATTTGGGTGTGTCTCCTTTCACGTGTAGCCCCTGTTCACCTAGCAGTGAGTAGGTACGGGATGTAAATCGAGGAGTTGTGACCTTGTTGTCCCGGTGTGTGGTGTGTGCCTGGTCTCAGACCTATCCCAAGATCGGAAATAATGAGCTCTGAGCTCGTTCCGTAGGGTAACGTCTGGCTGTCTCGTCAGAGACTGCAGCAGATCAAACAGTGAATTACACACACACACACACACACACACACACACACAGAGGACCAGGGTTCGATTCCCCGGCCGGGTGGAGATATTTGGGTGTGTCTCCTTTCACGTGTAGCCCCTGTTCACCTAGCAGTGAGTAGGTACGGGATGTAAATCGAGGAGTTGTGACCTTGTTGTCCCGGTGTGTGGTGTGTGCCTGGTCTCAGGCCTATCCGAAGATCGGAAATAATGAGCTCTGAGCTCATTAGGGTAACGTCTGGCTGTCTCGTCAGAGACTGCAGCAGATCAGATCAAACAGTGAAACACAAACACAGAAAGTACTTCATTAAATCTACAGCACTGCTGAAACACACACACACACACACACACACACACACACACACACACACCACGTAGTGTAGTGGTTAGCACGCTCGACTTACAATCGAGAGGCCCGGGTTCGAGTCCCGGCGCAGCGAGGCAAATGGGCAAGCCTCTTTAATGTGTGGCCCCTGTTCACCTAGCAGTAAATAGGTACGGGATGTAACTCGAGGGGTTGTGGCCTCGCATTTCCAGTGTGTGGAGTGTGTTGTGGTCTCAGTCCTACCCGAAGATCGGTCTATGAGCTCTGAGCTCGCTCCGTAATGGGGAAGACTGGCTGGATGACCAGCTGACGACCGAGGTGAATTACACACACACACACACACACACACACACACACACACACAAGAAAAAAAATTTTCTCCATCTACAAGTTTAACCCTCAATATACAAAATGGATCATATACATAGTATGTAGTTTTAAGTTCAAAATATCTATTAGAAATATCTTTTTAATTACTTTTTGGTATTTATGCTTTTTGAGATTCCATCCACCAAAGTAAAGCTAATGACAATGTTGAAAATAAAAAGACAACAGCTTGCAATTACCTCATTTTGAAAACAGAAAAAGGAAGAAAATTGTGAAAGACATTTGTGACAGTAAATCTGCAGGGACAAAAACCCTGAACTACATTCCATTTTCTTAAATATCACTATAACACTGAAAACAGCAGAAATGGAAGATATGTGAGAACTAAGTTTGATGACAAGATCAACACATCAACACCTCCATTTTTTTTGTGGTGTCATCAATATGAGAAGCATACAGCAGAGTTAACATCAATTGTAAACCAGTTCTCATTCCATACTTTGTGGCTTCTGGTTTCTGAACACTGGAAGCCTCAAAAGGAATCTCAGTAGGAAAAAAAGCAGTGCACAACACCCAAGTGAACCAGAGCAAAGAGTGTAACCGTGAATCAACATGTCTATTCTTTGCTGCCACAAGATGAATGTGAGAAAGCACAGAGGAGATGATTTATGTACATATTAACATATATTATGTAGTTGGTAGGAATACATTATGACCAAAACTAAATGCATTCTTGTGCATACAAGGCAATCTCAACCATGTTTTCTTCCACATATTTTGTACATCATATATAGCATGATGTTTTTACATAATAAAGTCCAAGAACACACACACACACACACACACACACACACACACACACACACACACACACACACACACACACTTAATATTTAACAAATAATTAAGATTTTCTATAACAGAACAATATCAGAGGTCAGATACAATACACACTTCATATAATGTTTGCTAGAAGTATGTCAGAATTCCCTTCCTCATTTCCCTCATACTGAATTTTCAGTGTTAACAAATTGGCTTTCATGTTCTGGACAAATTATTTTTTTAACAAAATTCCTTTTCATCTATGCAACATGCACCTTGATACCAAATCACATTCTTATAGAAGGAAAATATGTAACTTATTCAACAAGTAAAGTACTGTACATAATACAAGCTGCTTATATCCTTAAAAAATGAATAAGCAAATAAAAAAAATACTTGTGTGTTGTCTTTGGAAGATAAAAGTTCTGTACAGTTCCTTTTGCATGTGATCAGATTAAGGTAAACATATCAACTATCCAGAGTTAAGAAATGGGTAAATCTGTAACCATGGAAAATATTCAAAACTTTAACAATCATACAATTGATGAAAGGAAAGTTTCCAATGAAAACCAGTATCTTTTCAGCCTACCTGTGCCTATTATTCTTGACTATAAATCTGTGTAAGGTTGCACCATCAATACCATCACAGTGCCTAATTTTCCCTTTGACTGCTGCACTCATACACACAATACTGAATTATTTCACAAAGGCAGCTACCTTTCCTCAGTACAGATCAACAGCTATAATGCTTAAGCATCTATTTTTTTTTTCTTTTTATAGCTACTGCTTGCAATCATATTCTAAGAACATCATCTCTGAAAATCAGAATCAAGTTTGCAGAATTTGCATTAATTTTTCTTACATATTAGTATCTACCCTATATTTATGACATGCACTCTTCTTGCAATTTTTTGAGTGAATTAATTTACACACATAAATATCATATAATATGAAAATAAATTCCCGAATTATCCTAAACATTTTAGTGTAGGCAGTTTACTATCATTCAGACTTTTCAAGAGTAATGTAAATAACTCACCACTCAAGTACACCTCCAGTGCCTCACATATCTAGTATACATTATAAAACATTTATATTGTTGAAATAAATATTTTCTTTGGCTTAGCAATTAAAGTGCTTATCTATCTTTTCTCAGTGAACACCTTCAGAAATCCTGTTCAAAGATGAACTTACATACTTATATTTGTATATTCCACTACTAAAGGAAAAATAATTTAATAAACCTTAGTTTTCTGTAAATTTCCTAGTGAATATGTCAGTAACTAGTCATGAAAACTCAACATAAATTCTTCTAATGTACTAATACAAATACAGTATGTATCTAAAGAGCAAGTCAGACTACAGTACTGTACTAGCTTCAAGATATTGTGTTTAACAGACTCAAAAGAAAATTAAATGCTTCATAAGAGAAAAATGGAGGGCTGCGTAGATCAGTGTAACAAGGAAAGTGCTGACTAAAAATATTTCATGAATAAGATTTAAAGTTATGGAATATTATCAAGTAAAATATAACATTACTTTAACCTTGGACAGTAGACACAAGGTGACTCATGTCTAGCTTGTATGTGATACGATAAAGTAAGCAGTGAAACATAGGAACTTAAAATACTATATAAGCATCACTGCCAACAAATTAAGTATGTTGTAATAGAGAGCAACTGAGGTCTATCAATGAAAGATCATAAGTAATGACGTTAGTACTAAGATTGTCCATTTTCACAGTAATAACTAAGTTATGGAATATCTACTGCGTTCACTGAGCATTAACCTACAGTTTTCACACAGGAGTACATGGCATTCACAGCGATTAATCCATGCATGAAGTAGCAAATTAATCCAAGCTCTACACCCCTGCCAATAATTCAACTTCTGTGTTGATGGACAGAAAAAATCTGCTACCCAAGCATAATGTTTGTCTGCTTGGTACAAAGACTCCTCTGATTACAGTTATCTTGCTTCGTCCATTTGATGTGCATAACATTTTTCATCCATCTTATGCACTAATATTATATTCATATTCTGTAGTCTATTTTGCTTTTAACATCTCTTTTATCACATACATACTATAAAATACACTCACCTTTAAGTACAAAATAGCAGAGTACAGCTAATAGTGTTCCTGTAAAAGGGTTAATAGTCATGGACGCAAGGTAGCTTCCCTAGTGGTCTGCATCAATACGAACATACAAATCAACACGCACATATTTTCACACACATGTACACACACATGCACGCACACACACACACACACTAGGGAAGACTTCTGAGGGCTGCATGGACTCTCACATTAAGGCGATTCTCAAAGTCGTATCCCTGGTAGTTGTCTCGCACATCTTCCAAACACTTTTTTCCTTCCTGTAATGTCTGCCAAAGGAAGAATTACAAAGATAAAAGGATAAAAACAAATCTGGTAATAAAAGTCCATCAAAATATATAGTATGCCTGCTTTCTTCATTAACTTCTTAAAAAGAAGCCAAAAGATAATCCTGCTCCTTTATCCAAAAATTTATTTGTTACAAATTCCACAGCTGCACTAAGTTCACCTACCTCTTCTGAGCTGCTCAGTAGCAGACCCAACTCATACAGTGCAAAGGCAGGCACACACATCTCATCAGGGTTGAGGAGGCCATGTTGCACACTGAGTCTGAAGTGTTCCATTGCCTCCTCAGTGTTGGCCATTGTGTCTAGAATGGCTGCCAGCAATAGGTGTCGTAAACCTTCCAGCTCATCACACTGGCCCATGGTTTGCAGCTCTACCAAACATAAGATATATTCAACTCAAATTTATGGATTAGTTCTTTAATTGGTTTAACACACAATACTGAACAACTACGAGGTGCTTAGTCATCAAGCATATGACAGTTTCCCAGAACTTTGGGCTTTAGTCTCAACCAAATACTGCCAATGATTCATGCTAGTTAAAAAACAATTATTCCCTTGGACCTAAATATGTTATCACACAATGACTTATTTTATCATACACACTACTTCAGGAACATACACCATTTGAAGATTAATGTTAGTAGTGGTGGTGATGATGCCAGTGAGAACAAACCACTACCTACCTTCCACCATTTGAAGACGGTGTTGAGTTGAGCAGGAAGAGATAGCATTCCAGAGGTAGAGGAGCTCATAGGCACGCAGCAGACAATAGTTTCTATTCACAGTGGTATTCTTAGACTGTAAAGCAAAAGATATTCCTGTGAGCTGCACTGTTACTGATATCCAGA
This sequence comes from Portunus trituberculatus, assembly GCF_017591435.1. Taxonomy (NCBI): domain Eukaryota; kingdom Metazoa; phylum Arthropoda; class Malacostraca; order Decapoda; family Portunidae; genus Portunus; species Portunus trituberculatus. The sequence goes on from NC_059291.1 coordinate 12,239,586, forward strand.
CACACACACACAAAATCATCTAAACAGTATATACAAAATGCAAGATATGAATTATTAAATCCCTTCAGGAAAAGGATGCATACACTGGGAGAAGATAAATAAAGAAATTAAACATAAGAGAATTGTAGTAAAATCTACACAGAAATGCCATTCTTATGCTTTGAGGAAAGATTCACAGATATGAAAGGGTGAAGACAGAATAACTTTCATGAAAAAGTAATCAGTAAAGTTCCATACACTTTTCTTTTCAAAGTTCAATAATTTACACAAAGAATATTTAAAAGATTAAACAATATACAGAGTAAAGAAATATGGTGAACATGAACTGAGAAATATAATAAGACAGAATACCCTAACAAGAAAAATATATGCGTATGTAATGAATAGCATGTGAAATATGACGGAATTCCTTATAAGTACAACGAAGATAGGGAAGGCACCTTAAGAGCACGGCGCAGAAGGAAGGCCTCCAGTGCATGGTTAGTGCGACGTACTAGACTGGGCACCTCCTGCAGGCCCTGCTGGCACTCCTCCTCCCGACCTGCTGCTCCAAGACACACTGACCCACAGACAAGATAGGCACTACTTTACTAAAGGAAAAATTAACCACTATGAGGGTATATTAATTTCTTATTACAATTCACATTCCACATCAAAAACATTGTAAAAAAAAAAACACTGCAGACAGAAAAAAAAATGGTGTAAAGGTACTAGTGAATAGTGATACATATTCATAGTTCAAGTACATAAATTGTATTACAAGTACTAATTGATGCTTGAAACACTAAAAAGAAAAAATGAATTACAAGTCTGCATTCAAGTATCTCTACATGAAATTATAATAATCATGTAGCAGGTTTCACTACATTGTATATGACATTCATATGACTGGGAATCATGGCTAAAATCAAGCAATTCAAAATCATTTTCTTATTTTTCTGATTCTACCCATTCATCATAAAACATTTCAAAATAAAAAAATATATTTCTGCCTTGAAATGTCCTGTAATGATCAACCAATGACACAATGCCCCACACTCTGCCTCCCTTATATCTCCATATCCTGCAATTAGGACATCTCTCTTAGCAGTTCCAAAGCTCCTGAAGCTCCCAATACCATTTCAAAATCACTTAACACTTGATTAAACATCACAACATATCAGAGGATAACTTAAGTCTCTAGGTGAGGAAAACACTACAGATGATTACAGAAAGGGAAGCAGGCATCATAAGAAAAATTAAAATACAAACTTACCACAAACAAAAATATAAGTTGAAAAAAAAAAAAATAAATAAAAAAAAAAAAAAAAAAAAAAAATTATGTCTTGACCAATGCAAAGTGTATGCTTTCTCGCACTTACCAGCAGAGATGTAGGCATAAAAACTCTTGGACCAGCGAGACTCCCTTTTAAGATTGGCAAAGGCACCTTGGGCATGGACCCAGTTAAGCTGCAGTAAGTGACACCAGGCCACCTCGTGCAAGGCAAGTAGCTGCAGCTCCCTTTGAGGGGACACTTGGAGGGCCCCACGATAGGCCACAAGGGCAGTGGTGATATCACCCTAAGGAACAACCAAATATTTGTATGGCAGCAGATATGCTCTTCCATCTGCCCTCTTATAGCCAGTCATGGCTTAATCAAATGAATGACCAGCTGGATACAAAAGTCAAATTAAAATGCAATGCATTTTTACCCAAGAAGTAAATTTACAGATCACACTGATGTTAGTGACAATAATCTAGATTAATAATTCATCTGCTTTTTTGTAGTACTATGTGCAGCCCAAGCAATAAAAAAAAATTAAAAAATTAAAAATAATAAATAAAGTTTCATATTGTAATACAATATACCATACCTATAATGGGTTTAACAAATCTACATACAGCATAATCTCTCAGTTAACAAAAGTTGTATACATATTTATTTCACTGAATATGTTAACCAAGACGTTCACAAAGCACATAACTTTTCCGAATAGTACCAACACTCACTTGCAGCCTGTGAACTCGACCCCTGAAGAAAAGGAAGAGGGCAGACTGGGAGTAGCTTTGTTGGGCCTCTTGGAGGAGGAGGTGGGCTGCTTCCACACCTGCTTTCACCTTGCTTCCATCCAAGGCAAAGAATGGCCGCACGATAGTATGATACCACAGCAGGGTGAGACTGTATCAGGGAAATAAGTATGAACTGGCATCTGTGAAGACCTTTTGGTGTTATATAGTGTTCTCATAAATAATCAGTCTAAAGGCACAACTTTATTGCATGAATTGAAAAGAAAAGAACAGTTAAAAGAGATGACATTCCCTACTCACGTAGCTAAGGGAGCACGCATGTCATGAGACTTTCGGGTGAACATGAGGGCAGAGAGGCCAGCCAAGCGGTCCCCCTGCAGGCCCAGCACATTGACCAGCCGCAAGAGAGAGGGAGGCAAGAGGGATGTACACAGTTGGAACAGTCCATACCCAAAGCTGACTGAAGCCATGAGCCGAGCCACCATATCAGGAGGCAGCGGCCTTCAGCAACACCAAAGGAAGGCTCAGATTACTTGGAGTCCAGACTTAGAGACATATATGAAAAAAAGCTTGTATAATAAACTGACAAAATAAATAAATAAAAGCAAATAAACTTCATGACATGGCAAGAATTGTACAAGTATTTCTTCTAAATACACAAGTCTTTGTATAATAACACTAATAATAGATAACTAGTTGTTATATCCAGCTTTCTTCTATCACCTTACTTTTTGGAATTTTGCCTGTGGTTTGAGTTGAGGAATCCTTTTAAGTTAGGCACAGACTTGGAGAGAGTGAGGCGCAGGCCAACTGAGGTATGTGAAGAGCTGGTCTCTTCCTCTTGGGCAGGGCCAGGCACCCCAGTGGACCCCACAGACCAGGAACCAGGGCTCTGCAGCTGATCAGAGCTGGACTGCAGTGACCCAGGGCAGTCATCCCCAGGTGTCACTAAAATCACAAATCTAGCTGCATTATCCCCTGCTGGTGCAGGCAGTATAATAGTATAGACACAAATTAGTAAAGGACTAGAGTAAAACAATCTAATCTGTTAAACATAGTTATTGTCACCACTAAGTGTTAATACTTAAAAAGAATAAATCAAAATGATGATAAATGACATATGAGAAGAAAAGACAACATAGGTGTGTCATGCCTCTTGAGATTCCATATGAACACTAAGATAAATCCTTAGCCATGAGAAGGTTGGACTGAATCAGGAGAACACAAGGAGAATGCCTTGAATATTGGGATCATAATGATCATCAGCTTCCAAGATAATTTCAGGACCTTGTTCCTGATTGCTGTATGTGGTGGAAATATTAGTGATGGCAAAATATGTCCTCAACTCACTGGGCATATCCTGAGCTTCCCCAAAGGTTTGTCTATACATCCTCTTGACTTTCATGTAGGAGTGTTCATACACCTTCCAGGCCTTTCGCAAGACCCACCCACCCTTCACATAGGAGCCAATTTCCTGCTGTAAGAAGGTAAGGATGGCCAGCAACACCTGGCAATCAGCCAAGACAACCTGTTGCTCCAGCTGTGCTCCTGGCTCATCTCCCTGTCAAGATCACCAACAAAATTCAATAAGAACTTGTATATCATATCTTCTCTAGTGTTTGTAATATATTATCAATCATTTAAGACATAAGCATGAAAATTAATTAACATATCTACTGTATGCATAGAAAAATATCTAGCTCTTACTTAAGGTCATCATAGATGTCATCATATTCTGTACTGACTTTTATCTTTATGTGCAACATGCTTCAAGTCTCTTAGTGAGCAGTCTAAAATTCTGATTAACAATGATCATTGAAACCTCACCCTATGACCTATATACAAGGTGTCAAATAAAGGATTCAAGTGGAGTTTCACCCTATGGCTTCCTCAAACTTAGGCCACTAAGTGTCACCTGGTCGTGGCCATTCCTGGAACCCAAGACAATATTCCTGACGGAGGAGAGCCAACCATTGTCATTGCCACCACACCTCCGCTCCATGCTGCGCAATGTCTCCATGCTGTGATTCACCTTCTCCTCCTCGAAGGACATGACAGCATTCTGATTAAAAGAACATCACACCATCATCCATTTGCAACTGAGATTATTAATGTATCATAATTAGTCAGGTTATAATCACATCAAGATATTTTTGCCCAATTGTCTGCATCTACTTGCAAATTTAACTGCAGATTTCACTAATACATTTTTATAAGAAAGTACAAATGTAATGACACATAATTTGAAATACAAAGAAATGCCAAAAATCCATGAGGAAGACATGACAATGATCACCATGATACTGGTAGAGCTTAGTTCACCATGACTGTATTACCATTAACCCCTTCAGTATCATGATACATTTTCATATTCATTCTGTTTCCTATTTGGTGATTTTATACAGCTTCAGAAACTTATGTGGGGTGAAAAATAGTAAAGACTCTGGCCATTAATCTTCTGACCTCCAAAGACTCAGCCTAATGTCAATAAAATTGTATTATCACACCCAAAAATCGAAGTAAAAAGGTGTCTTAGTACTGAAAGGGTTAAAATACAATCTTCAAACCATAGGACTATGGCTCAAATATACATAGGCATGCATACCTGGTATATGAAAAGAACACCAGAACACCTGTGGAAATGGTGTGGTTTGAGATGGTGGAATGGGTGAGAAGAGATGCTACAACTATGAGACAGTATGCATATATTGAGATTATGACATGTATAAGAAAGTGCATGAAAGTTGAAGTGCTAATATGGAAGAGATAATCCATATAAAGTGGACAAGCAAGTTAAAGGAGTACAAATGTAAGAGTTGCTGGTTCACAAGGAAGAGAAAAATGTTGAGAGAGAGAGAGACTCCTGTGATGTGCTCCTAAAGGAAACAAAGGGAGGAGGAGGAGGAGGAGGAGGAGGAGGAGGAGGAGGAGGAGGAGGAGGAGGAGGAGGAGGGAGGGAGGGAGGAGGAGGAGGAGGGAGGGAGGGAGGAGAGAGAGAGAGAGAGAGAGAGAGAGAGAGAGAGAGAGAGAGAGAGAGAGAGAGAGAGAGAGAGAGAGAGAGAGAGAGAAAGAAAGAAAGAAAGAGAGAGAGAGAGAGAGAGAGAGAGAGAGAGAGAGAGAGAGAGAGAGAGAGAGAGAGAGAGAGAGAGAGAGAGAGAGAGAGAGAGAGAGAGAGAGAGAGAGAGAGAGAGAGAGAGAGAGAGAGCTTTGCCTTTGCCAGGTCCCTCACAAACCACAATAACAGGCAACGAGAACCTTCTGTCCGAGTCTCTGCCGTGCAGTACAAGCCCATTACCATGAAAGTGAGGTAGCAGTATCCCATGGCCATGTGGAGATTGTCTTGGGTGTGGTGACGGAACAGTTCCTCCGCCTCTGTAAACCGGTTGTTCAGCATCAGCTGGATGCCATCCCGTGCCAGTCTAGTGTACTCTTCAGGCCCTAGGGACTGTCCATTCCTTGCATCCCCAGAAACTTCCTCCTCTCCTCCTCCACCATTTCCTGCTGCATTCTTCCCATCTCCTCCTCCACTTGTGTCACTGGTACCACCTGCTGAGCACATGCTGGAAGTGTGCTTGTCTGTGTGTGCTGGCTGTCAATTCATCATTCATCCTAAAGGGGAAAAGAGAAGTCATTGCACACAGTTTGATCTACCATCTCATGTATAAACATTCAATGACTACTTGATTTTAGGCCATCACACTGCTTCCTACTTTTTATAGAGTACAGTTCCAGTAATGAAGGTCAAGGTATGTGTCTACCTATATCAAAAGGTTAGCATGTGAGGAGTAGTAATAAATTTCTTCCAGGTGTTTCCCCAATCCAGTTCACCTTGATCTTTATATAGACAAATGCAACTACTACCTTTACATGAAGGAAATAGCCATGTATCACTGCTATAACATTGTGTGCTTTTATTTCTGGATATATGTAATATGATTCCATTTATGAAAATGCAAGCAAAGTTACCAAAGCCCATGATAAAATATTGGTTACAAAGAGGAAATGCTAATATTTAAAAAAAACTTGTGTTTGGTATTGATTTGCAGCTGAAAAATCACAAACACAAATGCATTTAAACAATATATAATCAGTTCATTGATGCCACTGCTTTAATCAGTCAATGAGAAATAGGTACACATTGCAGGTTTCAGATATCATCCTGTCCATTCATCAGTCACTGTTCCTCATGGTTAATTTTCAAGGTTTATGAATCAAACCGCAGTCTTACCCTTACTTTTCAATGACTGGATATGGTTCACCACACATACACACTTTTTGAAATCTAAGAACGCGGATCACCAAAGCAATACCTTCTTGTTCAGGGTCCAATGCAGACAGAGTAAGGTAGCAGAAAATATCCTTCCCGTTCCCTCCCCGCTAAGTATTGGCCAATAGGTCATTAGAAAGTTGAAGTGAAAATGAGAGTGCGTATTGATTAAAAGGTGAACACATCACTCTACCTTTCCTCTATATCAAAAGTTGGACCACACTGCACATCACGAGGCCATAAAATTACTGGTATTAATAATAATAAAAAAAAAAAAAAGACACCACGAGATACGCCTCCACGGAATGACAGGTGATGGGCAGCGAGTTACGCCCCTTCCTGCATCCCTACACGTGTACGCACCTCACTCATGCACCACACTCACTGTCACCTGGAGCAGCATCACTGGGGCACGAGGGCAGCGGTGGGCAGCAAGGCAGAGAGGGGTAGGGCCAGAGTACAGGGAGAGCCAGTCAGGCCGGGTGGGGATCATCAGGCGTCGTCTGCTGCCCTTCTGCTGTTTGATAGAGATGTGAGTTTCGGTTTGAGTAGTAGCTCGGTTATGAAATTTTAATGGGTACTACTCTGTTAACCCGTTTCTTTGCAGTTCAATTACTTCACTGATTTTCAAGCGCTAGTTAAAAATGTATAGATTTAACAACTAAAATATCTTGTGTTTTGCTCTCATCAACAGGTAACGAACATCCTTTATCCAAATACTGCGACTTCCAGGTTCTGTTTGTTAATATACATAGAGAAGGAAATGACTCATACTGTTTCTGGTAATATATTTTAATTAGAAATCTTCATTCTTAACTAATTAATTGTCTACTAATGTTGAGCCACTGACATCACAGTGATCATATCCGAATAAACATTCTGCAACAG
>NC_059291.1:12254248-12296748 GCF_017591435.1 Portunus trituberculatus
TGCAGGGCAGGGTGCTGTACACCGCCGCCGAAACTCTCCCACCGGCGAACCGTGTGTCACAGCGAGTGTGACGCGCTTGCGGCACTACCACTAATTTTTTTCACCACGGTCGTCTGCTAGTCACCCACCCAACCATCCCTATTACGGAGCGAGCTCAGAGCTCATAGACCGATCATCGGGTAGGACTGAGACCACAACGCACTCCACGCATCGGGAAAGCGAGGCCACAACCCCTCGAGTTATATCCCTTACCTGCTTACAGCTATAAGTGAGCAGGGGTTACATATTAAGAGACTTGCCCATTTGTCTCGCCGCTTCCTGGCGGTGTGTGTGTGTGTGTGTGAGTGAGTGCGTACAGTAGATTGTCTACAGTGTAATATACAGTGTGACTATACTATCAAATATCAGAATTAGGAGGAATTAGAGATGAAAGGATGGATGAGTAAATAAGAGTTGAGAGTTACACACACACACACACACACACACCACATAGTGGTTAGCACGCTCGACTCACAATCGAGAGGGTCCGGTTTCGAGTCCTGGAAAGAGGCGAGGCAAATGGGCAAGTCTCGTAATGTGTAGCCCCTGTTCACCTAGCAGTAAATAGGTACGGGATGTAACTCGAGGGGTTGTGGCCTCGCTTTCCCGGTGTGTGGAGTGTGGTGTGGTCTCAGTCCTACCTGATGATCGGTCACCACGAGCTCTGAGCTTTTTCCGTAGGGGAAAGACTGGCTGGGTGACCAGCAGACGACCGTGGTGAATAACACACACACACACACACACACACACACACACACACACACACACACACACATCAATATACTTTGTGGACGTGTAGCGTTAACACCACCACCACCACCACCATACCATACCATACAATACAATACTATCACACCACTACCACCACCACCACAACATACCAGCACTACAACTACCTCCACTCCCACCAGACACCACCACAATCGCTGTCACCACCATCAGGCCACCAAACTACACCACAACGCAGTCTTATTAACCACAACACCACCACAACCACCACACCGATGCATCCTTGGCGCCCAGGTTGAGTAAGCTTTTAGTATGCCCACAACTTAGCCTTTTCCTCTCTTGAAGTCCTCTCTCTGATCTATTAAAAATACATCAACAGTGTATTCATGTTTCACAAGGATATCAAATGAGACGACTGAAGACTAAGGAAAACAAACAGCACAGTAAAAATGAAGTCGTTGTCACATCAGCGGGACTTTGTCAATATTTAAGAGCACTCTGCTAATTTATTCGTGACTATTTTCAAAGGTCACAAAGATTATTTCAGTCTCAAGATTGTTTCACCTCCTGATAACATAAATAATCTTCTTTAATCTGTCACTAAAGACACGTTAAGACATCTTTCCAAACACATGTAGATTTCACTGCGACAAGAGTCTTTAAAATGTACTAATTAAAGTGTGGGGCGTGTGGCGCAGAAGTGTTTCAGAATTATCCTTAGAAGAAAAGAAAACGTGGCGAAGCATAAGTAAAGAGTTAAGAAAATAACTTCTGACCACCACTTTAACTGTTACTTAATTCATCCGTGTGTCCGTATATGTTCCTGCGCCATTACCTCCTCTCATTACCTCATCCTCCCTTAAAAACCCGTCTATAACTGAAACAAGAATCTTTTAAAAGTATAGGTGAGGTGACCACTAATTTTCAAAGTTCACAGAGATGAGAAACCCTTTTCATAAGAGTATTATGCTATTGATAGTAGGTATCATGTCAATCTGTCAATAGAAAGTCAATAGAACCATCAAATTACCTTTAGACTGTTCCCATCTCTCTCTCTCTCTCTCTCTCTCTCTCTCACGACAATTCTCTGGGCTAAAGATACTTTTGGCGTCCCTTGTCTCAAAGCCCACACACACACACACACACACATTGCCCCAAGTGACACACACACACACACACACCGCGTACAGAATTGTACCCGTGGCTTAGACGCTCGACTCACAAGCACGCAGGGCCGGGTTCGAGGCCCAGGAAGCGGTGAGGCAAATGGGCAAGTCTTTTAATGTGTATGTGTGTTCACTATTTTCAAAGGCACGGGATGATCAACTCGATCCATAGCAGGGTCGCTTTCTATTAATGTGTGGAATCATGTTGTGGTCTCAATGAAACCATGAAACTCGGTTATGAGCCATGTTACGCTCCGTAATGGGAAAGACTGGCTAGGTGAACACACACACACACACACACACACACACACACACACACACACGTTAATGGAAATGTTTACCCAGCTAGCTACATAATTACCTGTGATGCAGAGGTCTATTAGAGGAGAACATTAAGGTCTCGGAGAAGCTCCATTGTTTTGACTTACTCTGTCTTACCCCAAGACTTGGGTAATTAGAATGCCAACAAAATCTTTGGGAATATTCCATGTTATTGGTGTAACAAACAACAAATACCTTCTCCTGTAGCACACTAGTATAGTACAGTGCGTGTTAGTTGGTGGTCAGTTTATATATTACTGAAGACAACAATAACAATCTTTCATGTGACTTCACAATAAAATATACATCGCAAATCAATAATAATCTAAATAGTTTTTAAAACACAACTTTAACATGAAAATATGACAGAATAATGGGAGTTTTTATAATTTAACTAATGTGGCTCTTGAAATAAACACTCGGTGAAAGAAGGGAAGCTGCAAGAAGCCATGAGGTGTACACGTGGCAGTTCCTGTAGGAATGCCCGCTAGTTTCCGCCCACCTCACCTTCATCCATCCATTTGTGTGACCTTTTAAAGCTCCCTAATGGCCCACCACTAACAGCCTGATGAACGACTCTATTCCTCTGGTCTACCACTATGAGAACCGGTGCCTTCCTATCTATTACTAAATCACAATCATAATCATCTCAACCCCTTCAGTACAACGACGCGTTTGCATATGTATTCTCTGGTTACTGTTTGTTGATTGAAGCTTCAGAAACTCATGTTGGTGATTTGAATAGTGAATCCTCTGGACCATTAATCTTGTAATTTCTATACACTCCCCCTAATGCAAATAAACTTGTCTCATCATGCCCAAACTCATAGTAGAAGTGTGTCCCAGTACTGAAGGGGTTAATAACGTGACTAACAGTACTGTATCTTACGCTTAAGAGTTCAACACCTGATATACCAAATGTTAACGTAATGATATCTATACAAAGACTGTACAACATATATGTGTGCATAAGCTTTGCGATTTCCGGTTCATCAGAAAACAGCACAGTAATGGACTTGAGTATCACCCACATCCTTTTCTTTTACTTTGATACGATACACGATACACCGTGACGCAGTAACTATCATAACTGTTTGTGCACGAACGTACGTATACTTGTTTTCGTTGTACTGGTTTTAACTACGCCGTAAGGCACCGATAATGGCCTCCTGTCATCATTCTGTTATCTTCATTGTATCAGGTTGGCTCAAGGATGGAAAAACATCATCATTTCCTTACCATGAACATCCTTAATTTAAATTTTCCTGTTTTCCATCCCTCTCTGACTTTTGTTCACTGATTATCATTATCATTATAATTATTGTTACTATTATTATTATTATTTATTTAAAAGAATGCATTTTCAACTAACAGTATAAATAACAATGATTTAGTAACAGTCATAATATCATTAACAACAATAAAAACAACAGCAATGCTAATAACGATAACATCAACAATAACCAATAATAATAATAATAATAATAATAATAATAATAATAATAATACCACTAACAACACCACTAAGAGCATAACAGGAGCGTGATATTATGAAGACGCCTGAGGTAACCCTGACACCCCTGCTACTGACGATGCTGACCCCTCCCCGTCACCGCTCACCCCCGCACCGCTACACACACCCTCCGTCGCGTACTTCTGAGCCTCGTCCGTCACGTGCCCAAGCTGCTCGAGGTTGGAGAAGACTGAGGAGACGAGTTGCTTGTAAAGTCTGTCGCTGTAGTAGGTGTTGGTTGGGATAATGCCTTCCATGGACCCTGTGTGACCGCCGCGAGAGGTTACCATTATGGCCACGTGCCTAGATTTCTTGGCCTCTTCGACCAGGATGCCTGAGGGCGTTAAAGGGATGTTACTACTACTACTACTACTACTACTACTACTACTACTACTACTACTACTACTACTACTAACACTATGGTTACTTGTTCCCCTCCCCCGTGTTCAGAAACCCCTTCTCTTCTCACTACAATAATTTTGTGAGGCCACAGAGACAACTATCCGGGTTTTCAAGGCACTTTCACCTTTTAATATACTAGAATTCTTGTTAGTCTATCACCAGAATCATAAAGAAATACTCCAAAACACGATTATCTTCAACTGGAGCCTTTGGAAAGCAGCGATGGTGACTCTTGTTTCAGTTACACAGTTTTTAAGGGTAGTTTCATGGTTCCATTGACATATTAACATGATTTCTACCTTATTAATACTTAAAACCCTGCTATGGAAATTTTATCATCTCTCTGGACATTGAAAAATAGTGGCCACATAACATATATTTCCAAAAGATTCTTGTTTCTGTCATACGTTTTTTAAAGGTAATTTGAAGGTTCTATTGACAGATTGACATGATATCTACTAGCTATCAATAGCATAAAAACTCTTAGGAAAAAGGTTTCTCATCTCTGTGAACTTTGACTCTCTTGACTTTGAAAAATAGTGGCCACATAATATATATGTAAGAAAGAGAAAGGGGAGGATGAATTAGAGAGAGAGAGAGAGAGAGAGAGAGAGAGAGAGAGAGAGAGAGAGAGAGAGAGAGAGAGAGAGAGAGAGGTGTGAGGTGCAGTGAATTCATGTTGTATCGGCATGAAATAATGGCACAGTGTATGGCCTTGATGATATATATATATATATATATATATATATATATATATATATATATATATATATATATATATATATATATATATATATATATATATATATATATATATATATATATATATATATATATATATATATATATATATATATATACTATATATATATATATATATATATATATATATATATATATATATATATATATATATATATATATATATATATTGGCTCAAATTAGCTTTTATCTATTCTTCGTGTGTATCCCTATTGGCGGGGCTGTGGTCACGTGACCATTGCAGGGCTGGGGTTACGTGGCCACCCCGGTGACCCCCAGAGTACAAAAAAACAATCCTCGGGGGTTTATATTTCATTTTCTTTTTCAGACGGGAACTATGGCCAGAACTGAAGAGATGTCATTCTTACGCTCTGCAGCAGTGGCGGCCTCACCCCAGCTCAGGATAGTGATGGGCGAACCGAGTACTTTCTGCAAACCGAGTATTTCGGTATTGATTACACTGTGAAACCGAGTAAACCGAGTACGAAATGATTACTTTTCACTAACCTAACTTAACGTAAGGGAGAGAATCGTGTAAGAAAACTAATCTCTTGGTGTAGTAAGACTGAGGTTTTTAACTTCTTCTGTACAAGGTAGGCCGTATATCATGAGACCATGTTTCACTTGACTGTCAATGTTATTATAATATGAGAATGTGAATTATGTGCATGCACTTATAGTTGACATTAGCAGATAATTTCTTTCTTGATATAACTAAAATAGAGAAAAATAATAGTATAATGGATATAGAATGCCAGAAGCTTATCATAGCGGGGCTCAGCGTCACGGGTCTCCACCCTCCCTGCCTCTACCTCCTTACTCCTCCTCCTCCTCTCTTCTTCCTTTAACTCCTTACCCCTCCTCCATCCACTTCCCTCTCATTCCCTCTCTCTCTCTCTCTCTCTCTCTCTCTCTCTCTCTCTCTCTCTCTCTCTCTCTCTCTCTCTCTCTCTTTTCTAAAGGTCATGTCATATTACTTGACCCTGTTTTATTCCACTTCGACCAATAGAGTTGCCTCCTTTTCGCTCCTTCACTTTCCTTCCAATCTCCCCATTGATGAGAGAGAGAGAGAGAGAGAGAGAGAGAGAGAGAGAGAGAGAGAGAGAGAGAGAGATCATGTCCGTCACCCCCACCCTCCATCTCTCTCTCTCTCTCTCTCTGTGTTTTTTTTTTTTTTTATTGTGGGTAACGTCTCTACCCGTCTTTATTTATTAGGCATCACAAGGTGTGAAGGCAGCTGCCCCCGCCTTGCCGCAGCCTGCTGTGACGTAGTACAACCTGTGTGTGTGTGTGTCAGGGAGACGGCTGGCTGATATGATGCTAACGCTGCCAACGGAAACTGCGAAACTGGCTAACTGCTAGTGGTGGGCAAGTAATACCGGTACCAGCCTTAACGGTACTGTACCCACATACACGACACACACACACACACACACACACACACACACACACACACACACACACACACACACACACACACACACACACACACACTGGAGCCAGGTATCGGCCCACACACCCTCGGGCCTGGAGCCAGCCGGGGTGGGGTCGGCCTCCTTGATGACGTCACATTTATTCGTTACGCAAATCATTTTGAAAATGAGGATTCCCAAAAAGGCAGCTGGACACGAATGTTATAAAAATTCTGACTCGTTATCAATCGAAACTAACTTCTAAAATACAAAAACATTGCCGAGAAAAGGAATAATAAAAATAGCTCAAAAATATACTAAATAAAGTATTAGAACTTCGACTTGCTTAAACACAATTTCAAAGCCCACCAATTTCATTCAACTGAATCGATAACGTTTTTCAAAAATTATGACTATCATTTCGATATATCAAAACCTGGCAACTCGCCCTATTAGAAAAAATAATATTTAAAAATGACGTTGTTTACAATATTAACAGGACTACATATCATTCTTAAAGTCCACATCTTTAACTTCTCAGGAGCCTTGCACACTTTTCTCATGATAAACCATCTTTTGAAAACACAAACACTTCGCTACAACCTCAAATAAAAAATCACAGATAGCGGAGGTAAAAATTTTAGCGTATTTTGGCCCTCCCATTCAAGTCATAAACACCCTCTACATCACCGTACTTCACTCAACTCAAGCATGGAAGACACGTAAAACACTGCGAACTATCATTAGAAACCCTTAAAAGGCACTTGTGACTCGAAATAAATGAACTGAGACAAATATAAATAATAGTGGAAGTCGAGCATCTGGGACCGGCATTTTGGGCGGGAGCTGGTGATGACGTCACAGCCTGGGGCTCGTGACGTCATGGGTAGGCCCGCTTCTTCTCACTGAGCCTCCATAGCACACAAATCAGGTAATTGCGGGTATATCTCAACAACTGACATGAAAGATTAGGCCTATGGGTCCACTTTGTGACCTGTCTGGCCTGTAATGAGTGAGAGATGAGGCAGATAATGGCTGAGAGAGAGCGGCGGGTCAGGGATCGGTTTGTTTACGTTTTCAAGATTTGAATTATTTGGTTTTATAAGTATGTGCAGGTGTTAGTTCACTGATATGTTGTCCTGGAGGTTACCAACGTTAGGTTATGACATGGCACCACCGTGAAATGATGAGTTACACCAATATATTACTTACGTTAGCCAAAGACTGCTCGGCGGCGGCTGTCCGTGTCACTAGCAGGCACCCACACTCCACTGTCCACTTTGTGTCCTCAACCAAGTTTAAATAGTTAACCTCTGATTACTGAGAGGCTACACACACAATATTCTCTTCGCTACTATAGATATCACTATCTTCATCTCCACCACTCACTGTCCCTCACGGCCAGCGCCTTGTCCTGCCAAGTGCAGCGCAGTGCTGCCAGATCAAGTTGCCAAAAGTTCCCTGTTTTGCCTAAAAATATTTCCCTATTTAGCGCAGCATTTCCCTGTCGTAATTTTTAACTTCTTACATACGTACATACACACATTATATATATATATATATATATATATATATATATATATATATATATATATATATATATATATATATATATATATATATATATATATATATATATATATATATATATATATATATATATATATATATATATATATATATATATATATATATATATATACATACTACACACACACACTACCTATCCTAAGATATATATAGCTACTATCATAAGTAACGTCAGCTATCTGCAGCAGGGGCACACACACACGAATATATATAGCTGTCATAAGTTCAGCTATCAAGCAGGGGCGAGGGACGATATACGGATCTCATACGTGTCATGACACTGTTTGGGTGAATACGGGTCTCTATCGGTCTCGTAGAATACAGGTTCAGCTAGCTAGCAAGGGCGAGGGAGGAAAGGAAGGACGGTATACGGGTCTCGTACAAGTCATGACGCTGTTTGGGGATGAGGGAAGGAAGAGTGAACGGTAGAGGAAGGATATAGTGATCGAGAGAGACCTCAGAAGTGGATTGAAATTCAATTGAGAGGGAAAGGAAACAATAAATAATTGATAAAAATTAATACAAATAATTATTGTACGGATGACGGGTGAAGAGGATGGGAGGAGGACAAGGGTGGGGACTGCGGATGGGTGTGAGTCCGTTGGTCAAAATTTCCCTAGATTTTGGAACATTTTGAATTTTCTTCCCTGTTTCCCTGTTGAGACCTAAATTTCCCTAAAACAGGGAAATCTCCCTGCATCTGACAGCTCTGGTGCAGCGCGGCTCTCGGAGTGGTGGGCAAGTTCCGGTACCAGTACCAGCCTTAACGGTACTGTACAGGTAAATAGCCGAAACGGTACTGAGCAAATTGTATACAGCGTGGAGGTGGCTCAAGGCGAGCGGTGATGGGTAAGACGGTAACATTGAGTCATTCTCACTCTCGGTACCACTCCACACTGGTACCGACTGGCTGCCCTAGCGCGTCGGTGCTGTCTCGGTAGCTCAGCGAGACGCTTCTGTACTGGTACGACTGAATGTGCCGGCATCATTTCTGGTACCGCTTGACGCTTGTACTGTCTAGCGTCTGTGCCGGGACTCTGCTGCTTCCTACCGCTAAGAATGAATAATGTGTCGGCACCACTCGGCGGATCGGTGGCTGGGACGGGTGGCGGTCTGGCGGACTGGCGTCTGGCGGTGCAGTAACACTGCAGTTGGCCGGCGTTTTACCATTGCATTTCTACTTCTACTACTGCTGCTGCTGCTGCTGCATACCACTCAATTCATACCATTACGAATTAATTTTTTATGTTAGTTTGCTATAATTTAGGTATTTCCCATCAGTTTTAAAAGGGAACCACAATATATTATGAAGACGGCCGTGTCTTTTATTTATATATTTATTTAAAAAAAATTTTTACAAAAATATTTATGAAAGAGCTGTGTGATTTGCTTTATGTAAATAGAAATGATAAATGCTAGATATTTAAATTGGCAATTTCCAATACACACACACACACGTGTGTGTGTGTGTGTGTGTGTGTGTGTACCGGTACAGTACCGGTATTATCGGTAACGGTTTATTTTGTACCGGTACGTACCGGTACTGAAATTAACGGTACTTGCCCACCACTACTAACTGCCAACTGTGAACTGACTGAGTAAGCCTACTCGTCGTGTACTCGTACAGGTCTCTCTTTCCTTCACCCAAGCCCGTGTGTTGGACTGTTGGCACTGTTAGGCTTGTTCTTAGGAATTGGACTATTCCATTAATGTCTGGGTGGTTGTGCGGCAAGCACCGCCTTCTTCCCCAACAAAATACCGAAAAAAAATCTTTAGTCTTTAGTTTGAAGGCCTGTATTACATTTTCAACGCATAAATTGAACGTGTAATTGAACTATGAAAACCAAGTAAACCGAGTACTACTCACTCAAATCCAAAAACCGAGTAAACCGAGTACTACTCGGACCAAAACTACCATCCCTAGCGCAGGGTGCGCCGCGGTCTGCTCAGCACTGGGCGCCGCTGGTGTTTGGCGAGGGGGCACCATGTGGCAGTGTTCACGTTCCCGTTTGATGGGTAGCGGCGGGCGGCGTCAGGGGAGTGGCACAATGTCACGGGGCACAGGAGGCTAGACCTCAAGGTTCTGGCGAGGCTGCCCCCCAAGGCGCCCCTCAAGGTGCGGGCCTGGACGAGCCACGGCGTGAGGAAGACCACGCAGGGCACGCTGGCAGACCTGCTGGCCGCCCTACAGGCCGGACCAGCCCACCTCACGCTGCGACTCCTCTCCAGCAGCGAGGGCGTGCACCTGAGCTGGGGGGTGCAGGAGCCAGACCTGGCACTGCACGCACCCAGCAAGGCTCCACTCTGCCCGAGCCCTCCTCCTGGCGCGGTGAGCGGGGCTCTGGGTGGAGAACTGCACTGCCTGAGGCCCGCGCGTGGCATGGTGAGCAAGGCTCTGGACCGGGCATTGTCCTGCTCGAGCGATGCTCTTGCTGGCATGGGCACGGCTCCCAGAGCGGGCAGCACGGGGCCTCTCCTGGAGGACAAGCCTCTGAAGGACTTGTCTGTAATGGACATACCTCAGGAGGATATGGCTCTGGGAGTAGAAGGTGAAGCACCCTTGTCAGGCCTTGACACTGCCTCTCCTGCCGCCCCCGGCACTGAGGCACAGGTGTCGCCAAGTTTCCTGCCAGGAGGCGTGGCATCACTAAGGGCCGAAGAAAGGTCCACGGGGCAGTGCCGCCCCAAAGGGCCCCTAGGGAATTGGAACCTGAAGGGGCCCTCCCTCATAGTGGTGTGGGCTTTAGTGATGGTGCTGCTGGCGTGGCACGAGTCCCTGTAGGGCGGGGCTGGGGCCTAGACACAGGCTGCCCTGCAGACGGTGCTGTGCCTGCTGGCAGTGCTGCCCCTAGTCTGGTGGATGTGGCGGTGCATCTGGCAGGAGTTAGAGGCCCAGGAAGGCGACATAGACTTCCTGGGCTGCCGCATCCCCTTCCTGAGGGAGAAGGAGATGTGCGCCCTGGACAGCGGCTCCTTCCTGGGCAGCGGCGGCAACGGCTGTGCGCGGCTCTTACTGTGGGGCGGCACGCCCGTGGTGAGGAAGGAGTTCCACCACGACGGAGCACTGCAGTTCATGATGCGGGAGGCGCGGCTCATGCTGGAGCTGCACAGGGCCGGGGGCGTGCCACACCCCCTGGCCCTGGGCTTCCAGACCCCTCACCAACATCCAGGAGTTTGTCGGTGAGCCGTACGACAAATTCCTGATGCAGTGCTCCTTGCAGGGCATGCTGCGCTCCTTGGGCAAGCTGTGCCGCTGCCTGGGGGAGGTACACGCCCGGGGCGTGGTGCACAATGACCTGAAGATTGACAACATCACAGTCTCAGGCGGCGTGCACCACCCCGTGCTGCACATCATCGACCTGGGTTGGGCGTGCGGCGCAGGGCGTGTTGCCGGGGACCTCAGCCTAGAATCCGCTCTTGCATAATTTCATCTCTCTCCTTTATAGTCATCTATAACTTATCCTATCTTCCTCTTGAATTTGCATCTCTAATGTAACATGATCACTTCTCCCCCATTGGACTAAGGTATTGTATGATTGGCAGGGGTTCTGGTTTCTTTGTGAAAACTAGGTCAAGCAACAATGGTTCTTCTTCTCTGCTGTACCTTGTTGACTCAATTGTATTAACCATAGTCAACTAACACATTTTCTTGCTCCACTGCCCAGCATTATTCATTACTTCCATCTCTCTCCAGTTTACTTTTTTACAATTAAAGTTTCCAACTAAAAGTATTCTTCAATCTCTTCTTATCATGTTATCTAGGCACTTTATCACCTCTCTGCATATCTTTATGTTCTTCTATTCCCCATGTATTAGTCTTTGGTGGAACATATGTAACTATAAGTTTTCTTCTTCAATTCTTTTGTTTTGATTTTTAGTCCCATTACTTCCACTTTGTCCTCACCATATTGCACATCCTCCACACATACTATCATGAACCATTTATTAGCACTCCTCCTACTCCTTTATCCTTCCTGTCTCTCCTCCAGGTGTGTGTGTGTGTGTGTATTTACCTAGTTGTATTGTACAGGGTTCGAGCGGGGCTCATAGTGTCCTGTCTCCATATCTCCATTTATCTAATTTTACTTTAAAGTTATGCACACTATATGCTGCAACAATTCCATTATCCAATGCATTTCCTTTTTCCACTGTTCTGTGTGGAAAACTATTTTCCAACATCCTTCACACACTGCCTCATCCTGATTTTTTCATGTTCTCTTGTCCTTCCATTCTCTTCTGCCAACAGCACCAGGTCTTCTTTGTCTATCTTTTCAATATCATTTACTATCTTTTACATTGTTATTAGGTCCCCTCGTTCTCTTTTATCTTGTAAGGTTGGCAGTTTCATTTCCTTCAGCCGTTCTTCATATGTGAGGTCCTTTAACCCCTAGCCGGCGGCAGTGGACGTTGGCTGTCTCCTAAAATGTGAATCGTCTATATATAGCTTCTGCCGCCTACTGGTGTGCAGCATAAATTTAGTTACACCGCATTTTGTTACGTTTTGACAGCATCTTTATATAGACTCTACCGCAATTTCGCGCCGTGTTTACAAGTTTCTCAAATCAAACTTTAGGCTTTAAAGTGAAATTTCTTTATATGTTTACTAGAATAATGGAGTCACTCACACCCACATTAAAAAATGTGTCCAGGACTTGTGACCTGGATGTGGTTTCCCTCCACCCTCCCAATTTTTTTTGTTTTTGTTTTTTGCTTTTTCAGTTATGTGATGGTTTCCTCTCTTACTAACTCATCATCTAAATCATGCGCTAGAATCAGCTGTAAATCCTCATCAGTGATTCTCCTCCTTGTAGGAAGCATGGTTGTGCCTAAAATTCCCAAATATGTCCAAGAAATAATACTATATTGGTGGAATGACAGGCAGACAGGAGCACTCCACCCTGCCTGAAAGCTGGGAACAGAGTGTGGTATGAGTGTGAGAAGTCACGTACACCAAGGCCACTCTTGACTTGCCAGTTATCATTTTTGTGGCTCGGGGGCACTCACACGTGGCCGTCTATATATAGTCGATGCTTAGAAATACAAGGGATACATTTTGGAGACGAGTCTATATATAGTCACCCCGCAAATTTTTGATACAATCAGGACCGTCTATATATAGTTCCAAAGGGTTCTGGCACCATATTAGTAGCAATCTTCTGTATCCTTTCCAGTTTTCTTATATCTTTTTTAGAATTCAGTGTGTGTGTGTGTGTGTGTGTGTGTGTGTGTGCACGGAGGTAGACATACATGTACTTTATTTTCATGAGACACCTTGAAGTAAAAAGTCAATATACAATATTGATAATTAAGCATGACCTCATTCACCCTAAGGATTCATCAACCCAGACAACCTGACAACAAAGCCTGGCATAGTCCATGGAAACAAAAAAAAGAAAGCAAACACTTTCTGCCTCACCAATGTTTATTAAAGATCCACATATGACACTGGTCATCAAAGCAAGGAGTGTGTAACATTAGTCAAACACCACCCGCTTGCCCTGGAAAGCATTAACGGCTGAAGACTGGAGCCTCTCTTTCTTCTTGGCCATCCAGGAAGGGTGCAGCAGTGATGTTTGGGGTCGGCTGGTGGAGGCTGTGAGGAAAATAAGAGCAGTTGTATCAAACATCATCATCACCATATAAACTAATGAAGCTGGTGGTGTGAACAGCTCTCCCCTACTCTGAGAAATCACAGCAAAATAAGTTTCCTAAGGATATGAAAACCTTGCTAGTCATCTAGTGTATCACAATGCCACCCACAGTTGTTCATTTCCAGTTTGGGTTCAATTTAAATCATTACTGATGTGTGTGTGAATTGGATGTGAAAATACAGACGTGCAGTATTAGCAATATAGTCAACTCTTGATTAATGTGAGGGTTATTTTCCTGGAGATGTTGCGTTATTCAAACATAATTTTCCCACAAAATAATGTTAATAAGGGGGAATTTCATTCCTAGCCACACAGAAAGACTGCCTATTTTTGGGATTTTGTTACTCAAACCTTAAAAAATATTAGTACATTGCTGGTCACAGAAACTATAAAAACAGACACTCTCATTTTATTAGCTCTAATGGTATGCAACAAGCTCTCCATCACTTCCATCACATGGACGATCATCAAGGTCTTCTCCCCTAGCAAAGTGATCTAACACTTCCAACATTCTTTTTGATGGTTACAGTCTTCCTTTATTTCTTGGAATCACTTTTCTGTGAGGGGTACTTGGATGCCATAGTATAGGACACATGGTGAAAACCCAGAGAAACAACAGTGTGGATTAGCTCCAGACTGAGGAGTGATAACTGAGAAGGAACAGCTGAGCATCTCTGAACTATCACTCAGTGCCATGGAGTCATGGTGATCCTCATGGCATGATTGTATGTGAATACAAAGATATGCTATCCATTATATAAAGTAGGCAATAGAGGGGCGGAAACATAAATATTGTGGTGAAAGGAACACACAAGCTAAAGGGGTCACAGGAAGAAGCGGCCACCGCTGATCACTGGCTATTTCTTCTTGTGAACTCCTTTAGCTTGTGTGTTGCCTTCACCACAATATTTATGTTCCCACCCCTCTATTACCTGCTTTATATAATGGATATCATATCTTTGTATTCATATACTTACAATCATGTCATGATGATCATTTTGACTCTGGCACAGAGTGATATTTCAGAAATGCTCAGCTGTTCCTTCTTACAGTCCTCACTCCTCAGTCTGGAGCTAACCCACACTGTGAGTGGATCATTTCTCTGTGATATTACCTTGTGTCCTGTTCTATGGCATACAAGTCTGGTGTGGTAAGGCTTGTAAAAGGCTCATAGAAATGTTGTTTTGTAAACATAAATGTATATGAGACAGTAACACCTCCTTAGGAAATGGTTTTACTGGTAACCTGCTAACAACCTCATTACCATGGCAACAATGTCTCCCTATGTGTTTGTGGATACTATTTCTTGGCTGGAAAATTGCTCTGCTCATTGTTAAGTTGCTTGGACCCCAGTCCAATGTGATTCCCACCAGAAACACCATGAGTTAACCCATATTAAATCAAATAAATTGCGTTATTTAATTGCATCTCCTTAAATGTCGTCGCATTAAATCAAAATAGCATTATTCAAACTCACGTTAATTGAGAGTTGACTGTAGTACGTAGTATCAGCTGTACTTGCAAGGACATTAACAGCAAGTAAAAAAATAATAAATAAATAAACAAGATTTTAAATAAAAAAAATAATCAAATAATGAAATGTTTCCACCTAAAATCTCTCTTCTCTCCCATTTCCCTCAAAATTTCCTGTTAATCCCTTCCTCACCTGGGAATGATGGAGATGTCCCTGTGCTGGCAGAGGTCAGAGGTATGAGGTTAGGGTTGTCTGAGTTCCTGAAATAGATCATATCATCTTAAGTCAAACAATTCATTAGTATGTGCATGCGTTTACCTAGCTGTGACATAAGACAGGATAACACTATACTTGTACTAAATGATCTCTACTAGTAAGAAAATTTCTTAATAGTGAATATTTCTTGCATGCACCACTCCTTTTACTAGATCATTCTATGCTTCTGGGCTTCAGTGGAGAAAACTTCACTTTCTGCTACCCCTCCAATAAATGGTACTACTGCTGGACTGCTAACTCGAACTGATAGGGGGAAAGACTGGTCTGACAAACATGAATGTCTGGCTTACACAAATTCAACACCATCATCCCCCTGCTCCCCCCCCCAAAAAAAAGGCAGAAAGTTCAACTTGAACTTTAGGGGGCAGTGCAGGATCTATTTATTTAATTTGGGGGATTAAAGATTTGGGATTACTATTGTTTCTTCAAAACCTTCAGATCCTAAATTACTAGATGGTGTAGTTTATTTTTTTTATAATTAAATATCCTTCTCACCTGGAAGCCATTTTTAAATGTCTTGTGTGGTTGCATCATAGCATGACTCAAGCCCTACACAGTATGTGGCCAGGTATCAAGAGAGGAGGTATGCCATTTAACTCTCTACTTTTGCATTAACTCTACTTTTTCATAAATAATATCCATACAGGCATAAATTGACCAGAATTAGAATCAGAAACTTCAAGAAGAGAAGACAACAAGAAACAAATAAACATATAATTGGGAGACAGTTAGACCTTGAATCCTTGCCTCCCCTCTCCCCTCCTTCACCCGTGTTATCTCCCCCTCCTAGACTCCACCTCACCCCAAGCCTCACTGCCATGCTTCACCCTATTTCTTTATCATAAGATTGGTATGATGTTTTTAAACACAGTTTTTTTCTCACTATCTTCATCATGACAACCTTGCATCACGTAACTCACACAATAACACTATTACAAAAGATTATTTTGAGACAAAAGCTGGACCAGACGAGTAATACCTACTTCACTGTATCATTATCTCACTTCAACACTAATAACAAGTCAAATAGTGTCCAGTTCAGTAGTAACACAGTAGATTGCTGTGACGCTGCTGATGGCTCCTTCTGAATCCTCATGTACGAGTGAATAATATTTTCTAAGCAGGGATCTGATGGATTTCATCATATCATGCTCTAGGAAATCACCATTGTATACACAATCATGTGTGAAACTTTCATGTCATTCAGATGAATACAAATAGCGAAACAAGGACAAAATTATGAATAATCTTTAGGAGTGAATATCTCAACAAGTGGAATTTTGCACTTCAAAAATTTTCACAAAACCAGTATAAATTCTGATTGACTTTTGTTTGGTATCATTTTAAACTACAACTAAAATGGAATTTTTTGTTGTAGTTAGAAAACGAGATACAGGAGAGAGAGAAAAAAAAAAATCTTGGCTGACAGTGCAACTGACTTTAGTTCCTGGATCAGTCTGAGTTATCGAGGTTCAACAGTATTCAGTTTTCTCCTGTTTCCTAGTATTCATGTGTATGTAATTCACCTCGGCCGCCTGCTGGTCACCCAGCCAGTCTTCCTCATTACGGAGCGAGCTCAGAGCTCATAGACCGATCTTCGGGTAGGACTGAGACCACAACACACTCCACACACCGGGAAAGCGAGGCCACAACCCCTCGAGTCACATCCCGTACCTATTTACTGCTAGGTGAACAGGGGCCACACATTAAGAGGCTTGCCCATTTGCCTCGCCGCTCCGGGACTCGAACCCGGCCCTCTCGACAGAGTCGAGTGCAACCACTACACTACGTGTGTGTGTGTGTGTGTGTGTGTGTGTGTGTGTGTGTGTGTGTGTGTGTGTGTGTGTGTGTGTGTGTGTGTGTGTGTGTGCAGTTTCTCTAAAACGGTGTCCTGGCAATCATTATCTACTATTATTCATAATAAAAAAAATATATACAAGATGAACAGAAGCATTAAAATAAGGAGTACATAGTCTATTAGATTATAAACAAGTTATCCTTCATCAAAAGACTGAAGGAAACCCATTACTACTTTTCCTAAAATATTAATAACAGATCAAAATATGGAGATAATATCAACTGACGCTTTCAAAATATTTATAATCCAATTTCACTTACATCTGACCAAAGCCCCCTCCTCGTCCAAATCTTCCCCTTCCTCTTCCTCCTCTTCTGTCTCCAGACTGTCCTCTTCCTCTTCCTCCCCCTCTTCTGTTGCTGAAACTACCACCACTTCTTCCACCAGATTCTCCTCTTCCTCCTCTTTCACCAAAGTTGCCTCTTTCCCTTCTGTCACCAGATTCTCCTCTTCCCCTTCCTCCTCTTTCAGTGAAGTTGCCTCTTCCTCTTCTGTCACTAGATTCTCCTCTTCCTCGTCCTCCTCTTTTGAGGAAGTTGCCCCTTCCTCTTCTGTCACTAGATTCTCCTCTTCCACGTCCTCCTCTTTCAGTGAAGTTACCTCTTCCTCCTCTGTCACTAGATTCGTCTCTGTCTCTTCCATCTTCTCTGTCACCAAAACCACCTCTTCCTCCTCTTCTGTCACCAAAACCACCTCTTCCTCCTCTTCTGTCACCAAAACCACCTCTTCCTCCTCTTCTGTCACCAAAACCACCTCTTCCTCCTCTTCTGTCACCAAAACCACCTCTTCCTCCTCTTCTGTCACCAAAACCACCTCTTCCTCCTCTTCCATCACCAAAACTATCCCTACCTCCTCTTCTGTCACTAAAACCACCTCTGCCTCTTCCTCTTCTTTCAGTAAATCCATTTCTTTCTCCATCATCTTCCTCCCATGATTTTCCTCCAAATCTTTCTTCTTTTTTCATACCACTTCTCCCTCCTCTTCCTTCCCTATACAGATTCCTCTTGAAATATTTACTAGTATCAACTGCATCATCATCATCATCATCATCATCATCATTGTCATCCTCCTCATGATCATCTGTACCTCCAAGGAAAAAACTACTCTTTGCTTTCTTTTTTACTCCCAACTCAAAGAAGTCCTCATCATCCTCATCCTCATCTTCTTTGTCCTCCTCATCCTCCTCCTCCTCCTCCTCCTCCTCCTCCTCCTCCTCCTCCTCCTCCTCCTCCTCCTCCTCCTCCTCCTCATCATCATCATCATCATCCTCATTCAAGTCAATAGTTCCATTTTCTTCAGTCTTACTTAGATCATCATCTTTTCCAAAAGCTTCCATATTCTTCAGGTAAAGCTGCTTCACTTCTGCCTTTTTTAGTGTATTAGTAATGACTGGTTGGGCAGGTTTACCCATGTTCATATCTTCCTTTTTCTTTCCTATATTTTTTTCCTTTTTCCCTTTCATTTCAATTTTTCCAAGAGACAATTTTCCATTCAGTTTCTGTTCATCCACTGTTTTCATAGGTGACTCATTTCCATTACAGATTGTGAGAGGTTTCTGGCTGTCATCATCCATGTCGCTTTTGTCGCTGTCATCATCATATTCTTCATCTAATTCTTCACTTTCATCAGTAGCATCATTGTTGTTGTTTCCACTGCTCAGGTCTTCACTGTCACTATCACTTTCCATCACATCATCCTCACTGTTTTCTTCTTGTTCATCTACTCCCATTTTCTTTATCAAGGAACCACCATCATCATCATTTTCCTCTCCATCAACCTCACTATCCTCACCATTAACACCAGCACCTGTACTCTGCTTTTTCATTCCCTCTGCTACCTTGCCCTTCTTTTTGACAATTTTCAAGGTCTGTTCATCTAAGTTCTGTTCTCTCTTTCTCTTCCTACTTCTACTACTACCACAGCTCTTCTTCTTCTTTTCTTTGTCGTTTGTTACACCTGAAGCAGCATCATCATTAGCTTTCAGGTCAATGCCAGTTAGTTCCTGTAGGAGTCTCATGTTCCTGTGTTCTTTCTTCAGATAGGCGTCCAGTTTACCTCGCCTCTTAAGCCGCTCCAGTTTTTTCTCTCGGTTACGGATTCCCAGACCCTGTGTACATGTATATGTGTGGAGAGAAGAAAAAATATATCAATAATGTATATCCTGCAATCTTCTCTCTCTCTCTCTCTAAATTAAGCCTTGCCTGACTGTAAAAATACATATCTTAAGGAGAGAGATTCCTAGTCCCACTCTTCTGCATCTTCTGGTAAAATCTCTTCTCTAACAAAAAATAAAGAGGCAGTATTTTTCCCATGTCCCCCAATCCACAAGACTTTGTATTATTCATTGTGGTGTCACCAGTACATGCCTTTAACAATTAAACTCAAAACCTCCACCACAACATTCAAAACACCTTTGCCACTCATTGTGGTGTCAAAGCATTAAAAATCCCACCATTATTTATCTAGCTGTCAGGAATCTACATCATGTCTTTCACAATAAAATTATTCTAAGCTTGCTTTATGAAATTTAAAAACTCCTCCAGCACTAACTGTAGTGTTCATGTGAAACCATAATGATTGAATAGTTAATAAGCATTTTCTCTTATTCATTACCTCCTTCCATTACAAATTCACACTGCTGTCCTCTCTTTTCCTATATGTATCTTTCTTTCCCTTACACATATCCCTTTGTCTCTAATGGTACTACCTTGATAAGATGGGGTAGGTCTTGGCTCCAATCAGCATGAGCTTCCTTCAGCCCAGCAATTGCATCTTTTATGGCCTTGTGTTCCACAATACGACACATTGCTCTCTCCTCTATCTTTGACTGGGGCTGTGGTGGAAAAAAAAAAAAAAAAAAAAAAAAAAAGTAGAAGTAGGAACATAAACAGAGGCTGGTTACTACATAACCATATATCAAAGCTCATTAGGTGAATGAGTGGAATTTTAAGGAATATAGTTAAGTTTTGAATAGCTCTTATAACATAACATAACATAACATAAATAATAGGATAACAAAGGGCCACCAGGGCCCATCTAGGTTATCCTGTATCAGTCGCACAGCGACCTCGTCATCAGTACTTAAAGATACACTTGCTCTACCATATTATCATTATTATGACTATTATTATCAAAAGCTACAAAAGCCTTCACACAGGATGCAGATACATGTTCAATCCACAATAAATATGAAACAAGTTGGTGTGAAGCAAAGACAATAATGTAAAGAAATAAAGATAAAGTTTTTACACAGACATTGACATGAGATTTAAATGATAAAATGCCTGCAGAATGGAATCTCATCAGCTATTTAACCATATTTAACAATTAAATAAAATGTGAAACAATATATTAATCAAAGAAAAATAATTTTTTTGTTGCTCTTTTCATTTTTTTTTACCCAAAACTCATTTACTACACAAATGTTTATATATATATATATATATATATATATATATATATATATATATATATATATATATATATATATATATATATAAGAAGAAAAAAACAACAGTACATACTCACATTGCTTCCCACAATTGCAAATGACTTATTGTTGAGCAGCGCAAACTTCATAATTTCATCTGGTGGTACAGTCTGAAAATAGAGCAGCCAATTGAAATCTCACTGTTAACATTACACAACTAGTTGGCTGCAACATGAGACCAAGCACCAAACCCGATGAAATGGAGTTAAAAATGTATTCTATTCTGTAATTTCCCCTATGCACATCTTAGAAATAATATTAAAGTGATCATATTCTCTATTATAGCTAACATTCATTAATCACAGAAATGTAACGTTATTTCTAAGATGTACAGGGAATTATAGAACAGAATATATTTTTAACTCCAATTCAAGGCAGTTGGTGCTTAGTCCTCTGTTGCAGCCAGCTACTCATATGTCCCATTACTTATCACTGTGAACCAAGCAGCAACAGGCCTCCACTCAAGTCTTTCTCACCATCTTGGCTTGAGATTTGAGGTGTCTGTCACTCATTTTCACATGTCCAAATAGAGGCAAAAACCCCTCAGAGCTAATTCATCCCCCAGTCTTGGAATTAATTTCTCATATTTCTATTTTGCTTCAAGGCAGTGTCACATTTTGAAAACACACCATGACATAGACCACACCTTTAACTTAGATTAGATGCTTGAGCATACACCTTGACATAAACCAACCTTGCAGTCTAGATACTAAAAAACCCATCTTAATTATGGAAAAGAAAGAATCTACCTCATTATCTTTATCTATATGCTGAAAACAGTCCTGTGCATACACAAAATCTATATACATAAACAGATCATATCAAGATTAATGAACCCAACATCTCCATGTCAAGAACAATACACCCAATGATACTCATGTAAAGAATGGCCAAGCCATGTAAAGAAAAGCAAACCCCATACATACATAGATGATCTCTTGGTCCTAATGGGCCTGTGCCTCCAGTACGGCAGCCTCAATACTACTGCACTTGACTCTTGTTTATTCGGACCTCATTTACCCAGATTTCAGTTAATCTGGACAGTGTCCAGTTAATAATTTAATAATTTGAGTCCAGACTGCCCAGAATTCATTCAAACAATATACGCCTCGCACACTTCCAGAAATGGCCAAAAGATGGCAGCGTTGGTGGAGCAGGCGGTTGTAAACAAGTCTGGCCAATGCAAGTGAACATTGTGTATTGTCTGGTATCAGTGAGCAAGTTTGTGCATTTTTCAGTATCTCAGAACTCTTAAATTATGTCTCCCAAGGATGTTACGTACAAGTGAGTGGCCCTAGTTGTGACTTAAAAGATGGAATCAATAAGAAAATTAGAAAAAGAAGCTAGTGTTATGAGTTTTGTGAGGAGTATGATATGGCCAAGCAAACTGTGTCAGACATCAGTAAATCAAAAGATAAGCTGGTAGAATATTCTGCCAAATACAGTGAGGATGCATCAAGTAAAAGTGGTAAAGGCACACCAAGGAAAAATGTAAGGAGTGGAAAAGATGCTGCATTAGATACTGCCATTTTGAAGTGGCATGAGCAGCAGCTGGAAAGCTCGCATATAAATTGATATAGAGAATTTCAGGGAGAATGATGGGTGGCTGTAGCAATTCTACAATCAAAACGGACTTTTTAATTAATGCTGCTGTGCAGAGTGAAGACACACCCAGCATCCCATGACAGGGCTGCATGTTGTGGTAGTGCATTCATTGTACTTCATGGTTATGGTGTTTTTTTTTTCTTCCTGTGCTCGGGTATTACTATATATTGTGGCCTATAAATCAAGTTTTGAAGGGCTTTTTTGTGGTCAAAACTAGGGGTTGACTTATTGGGTAGATATAAAATAGCAACCTTCAAATATATTTGCATCAGTAACATCAGCATACTGGAAAACTGTTAGTGAAATTGGTCTCAGAGCTGTGTTTATACAGGGGATCCTCGTGATTTGACCATTCACAGTTCGAATTATTGCCAATTCGAACTCAGTTGATTAATACCCAATCCTCAAGGTTTGACCGACTGACTCGCCAATTCGACATTCATATCTCGAGCGCCACCCACCCGGTCAAATCTGCCGCCAGCCCACCAGGCGGAATTGTAAACCGATGCTACCCTGTGCCAAGGCTGCCACTCATAGGGGAAATCCCCTACAGTAGATGATTTTAGCCTAATGTAGGGGGTAGGGGATGCCTATGGGGAAAATAGCAATTTGCAAGGGAAACTAGTTTATTGACAATATGTAGGGGAATATTTTTTTATTTTATTTCAAACACTAAATATTTGTCTGGACACCCATTACAGTTTATGAAATATGGATTATATATATATATATATATATATATATATATATATATATATATATATATATATATATATATATATATATATACAGGCAAACCCCGTTTAACAAAAGGGTTACGTTTCTAGAAACCCTTCATTAAGCGAAACTTCGTTAAGCGAACTGATTATAACAAGTTTAAGGGGAAATTAATTTGGTCAAAAAATTGAAAAATTGGAAACTTGGTAGTTGGGTTCGTCTCTGGAGAGGAAGCTATGGCCGAAGTTGCCAGGCGCATAACGCACTGCTTACCTGGTAATGGCGGGTTTAAAGGGCCGGCCCTTTAAATACCCAAGCGCACGCCCTTTTTCTTCTAGTCTTTGTTTTGCTTGTATTTATTTCCTTTTTTGAGCTGTTTTATTTTTTTTTTTTTTGCGTGATGTACTTGTACGACAGTTTAGGATCAGGCAGTGCGGGTGAGGAAGATGCTAAATCCTCAGTACCGATTGATACAGCCTTAGGAAGTGTGCGTGCCTGCAGCCTACCTGTTGATCGTACTTTACACGTGTTGAGTCCCCAAATTGTGACAATGCCACGTGTAAGTGGTAAAAGAAAGACTCAGGTTGAAACAGCCCGCCAGAAAGCCTTGAAAAGGTGGAAAAGAGAAGAAAGTGAGGAGCCTGAGACACGTGGTGGTAGTACTGGCGAGGCTTCCACCTCCGCCGCCACCACCCCTGCCACTCCCGACCCTCACGTGTCTGCTGCAAGCTACAGGCATAGTCTCCTGCCACCAGAGGAGAGTGAAGTTCACCAAACTAGTGAGGATAGTGCCTTGTTAGTGATATCATTACAAAGACTGCAAACAATTTTCAATTTGGTGAAATGTGAATGTGGCAACGGAATCACCGCAAAAGTGACAAGTTATTTGTTTGATTGTACTATAAATCTTCGGTGTGACAAATGTGACAGTGTTGTTCACCATTCAGAACCTATCAGTGATATGTTATATATTCTAATATGATAATAACGGGACCAGGAGCCTGTAAGGCTGACAGGCAAGTGAGAGCTCACCATTCAGAGAGGCTATATAGACGACATTCCCATGATGTAACATGGCCTGAAACTATCTAAACAGCCACTACCAGCCTCCAAACAGTTGTCAAGGGATTATGTAAGTACATATCTGAGTTTGGTACATATTGGAGTGAGTTATGTGGGGTTTTGAAGATGTTCACAGAAAAATGCGTTTTCTCGACTTTCAGTTTTTCAGCATATATTGTTGAATAACTTTTTCAGTAATTGGTCAATTTCAAAACTTTTGCAGCAAAATGATCAACAACCTCATCTTAACAAATGCCAGCATGATAATGCATGAACTCACTCAAATAAATTTACAACAGGCTTATAAACTCAAATTTTTTATGAAAAAAAGGTAACAATTTGGCGTGTAATGAAATTTTTATAACATAGGTTATGTGTATGCCGATGCTGACATTTATTTGTTGTTATGTATATTATATGTGGTTAAGAGGAAATTGCCACACTGTTATTAGTTTTGATTTTATAATGGTATTTTGAATTATTTTCTTATCGCCGAAAAAATATTTATTGAAAAAAAACTATGCCACATTTCTGTACCAAATTAACACTGAAGATGTACACCATAAACGTACACCTTGTGTATAAATATTATTGAATTCAGTGAAAAAATAGGAATGGGAGAGCCAAAAAACCGATATTGATATCGAGTCATCGAATTTCCACCTTAACCCCTGACTTGAACTTCCATTGAGAGTAAACAAAGCGAGAGTGCATCATAGTACAGTGAAAGGTTTAATGAAAGTAAAAATTCTGAAGTTTAAACATTTAGGCAGTTTAATCTAAGTCATTATAATGTACACTAATGTATGTATATATGTAACTTTATAATGTTGATGATCTTAAATTTATGAAGGGAGGGATAGTGAAATGGGAAAGACACTAACCGGCAACCTGTGGAATGTAAACAAAGGGCGCATCATTGTATCACATGCAAAACTTATGTACCACATTTCCACAAGGCTTTCCATTTTATCCATTGTACAGGGTGGGTTGCAGATACTTCCTGATTTGAGAATGAAATAAAAACCTGTTCACACTTTACAATTCTTTATTCTTCTTTTATGCCTTTCACACAACATGGGAGATTTACTTTTACACTGTTTTAAAGACAATATCTTTTAAATGTCCACCTCCATTGTCAATACACTGATTCAGACGATTTTGGAAGCTTTGGTCTACTCTCTCCAGCATGTTGAGCGGTATATTGGCTATTTCAGTTCAGATGGCATTCTGTAGGTCTTCCAGGGTCTGTGGATGGTCGTTATAAACCAATCGTCACAGGAAATAATCACAGGGGGCTAAATCAGATGAGCACGCAGACCAGTTTAAGTCTCCTCTCAGGGAAATCAGTCGGTCGGGAAAAGCTTCTCTCAGGAATCCCATTGAAATGCGTGCAGTGTGGGCACACACTGATTTAGCCCCATGTGATTATTTCCTGTGGGGATATCTCAAATCCCTGGTTTATAACGACCGTCCACAGACCCTGGAAGACCTACAGAATGCCATCCGAACTGAAATAGCCAATATACCGCTCAACATGGAGAGAGTAGACCAAAGCTTCCGAAATCGTATTGACAATGGAGGTGGACATTTAAAAGATATTGTCTTTAAAACAGTGTAAAAGTAAATCTCCCATGTTGTGTGAAAGGCATAAAAGAAGAATAAAGAATTGTGAAGTGTGAACAGGTTTTTATTTCATTCTCAAATCAGGAAGTATCCGCGCCCCACCCTGTAGAGTCACGAGTTCAGGTGGTTCTTTTAGCTTGCAAGGAAGATACGATCTCACCAGCCTTCTTAATAGAGTCTGCTGACTTGAAAATAGTAGAGACAGTAGAGGAAAGTCAAGATGGTGGCGAGCAATGCTATTAGTTTTCTCGCCTCTCTCGTGTCCGTGAATAATATACAGCTTCACTTTGAGAGTAAGAGACTTCCTGGTCTTCTTAGCAATGCTAGGCAACATTGCAGGGCATTTTGGTGGTAAGTTGAGCAAGAGAAGATGAGCTGCTGCTGACGCTGTTATTGTTTTGAACTAAGGGGAGTGAGTGGTGCACATGTTGTCCACGAGAGGCGCTGGTGTATTCAAAACCCTGTCGGCTTGCGTAATACATCGGGGGTTTCAAACTTGGAAAAAATTACCTGGATAAAACTTCGTTAAAGCAAGTTTGGTGTTCGTTAAACGAGCAGATGGTAGTAAAATGAAACCTTCATTGTAGCGAAATATCGTTGTGTGAACCTTCGTTAAGCGGGGATTGCCTGTATATACAGTAAAAGTCCTTAAATCAGGAACCTTATAATCCAGAAAATTTGAAAGGCTGAGTTAAATATGTAAAAAGTAAGAAATAATAGTAATAAATATATAATAATAATAGCCGAAACCGAACATGTCATCACCGACATTGAGTTTAACACAAACTCGTAAGAGAATAATATTTGGAGGTATTACAAGTGGTGTTTTATGTTTCTGTAGGTGATGTGCGTGCATGCGTGCGTACGTGCATGTGTGTGTTGCGGAGTCCTGTTATCTACGTGGGTGGTCCAGCTGGTGTACGCTTGACGCTGGTGACATGATTGGCTGGCGTATGATGTTGGAGGCCTTCCTTTCTTTTTGTTTCCCTTTATCAGACATCAGTAAATATTTCATGTTATGAAATGTGTTTTGTATTATACTTAAAATTATTCTATAAAGTGTGACATAAGTATTGTGGACTGTATACATATTATGTGGGGTACAGTACAGTACAATCACTCAAACTTCTCAGTATATGTGGATGGTGGAATAGCCTATGTAAAATAGTGAAATCACCTACACAAATACAAGTTGACAAGTAGGAAAAGAGCAATCATCACATATGGGCTGCCATAATGGCTGGAAAGGCCCATGCCACTCCCCCCATAGTCTGGCAAATCTTCAAGAAAAAAAAAAGCCTACATAAATCTTGTGTGGTGTGGTGAGGAAGTACACAGTGGCCTGGTGGTAGTAGCAATCCCTGTAAGATGTTATGACAGTACTACAAAAAGATGTAGCAAGTTGGGGTTAGTTTAGTGGGATTTACATAGTACCCTCAAGATTTTAATCTTACTTTCAACCTTACTATCTTACAATCTGGAAAATCCTAGAATCCGGAATGCCTGAATCCCCATGACTTCCAGATTTCAGGAGTTTTACTGTATACATATATATACGAGTATATATATATATATATATATATATATATATATATATATATATATATATATATATATGACACAACATGTGGGAGTATGGTGCAATGTGGCGAGGCGCTCCATTAGGACGAGAGTCAATCGCTGGTTCCCGCATACATCGTCCAGTCTGACATGATTATATACTGAAGAAAAGTGAATTTTTCGATACCAAAAAGTTTTTTTATTTCTTTTGTAGTAAAAGAATAAAATTGCAAAAAGTATAAATATGTTATTTTCACACAATAATATATGCATGTACAAAAAGGAATTTTGGGATTGGAGTAGGTGAAAATAAGGGAAAATGTGCATAAGTGGTAAGAGAAAGTAGGAGGAAATGCGTGCGAGTGGTAGGGAGAAATGAAAATTTAGAGTGGCAGCCTTGCGGCCTGTACGTCGCTTAATGTGCATCACTCTCGGCCCAGCCGGCATTCCTCAGCCCTAAGAAGCACAACTTCCTGCCTTTCAAAGATAAGTTTGAGCTTATGAGAAAGTGTGAGGCAGGTATAGTTCACAGTGTCGTTGCACTGCAAATGGGTGTACCTAGATCAACAGTATCAATAATTTGTAAGAACAGGGACAAGCATCGCGAGACCGCTGCATCATGCAAGTGTTTTAATTTCCAAAAATGTTCTGTACAGCACCCTAATGTGTTTAATATAAAAAAGTTAGATATAAATGAAGTACTGATTTAGTCTAGGTTATTGTTTTTAAAGGTTATAGTGATGTTTTGAGGGTCTAGGCTGGAGGTTGGTCCCTATCCCCCTAATTCTTAAGTATCCTATGGGAAAAATTGCTTCACGATTTGAATTAACGCCGATTTGACCGATGAAAAACCGCCCTAACCCCATCGAATTGCGAGGATCCCCTGTACATGTTATTCTAGTAAGACATGATAAAAGCCAGAAACTGCTACTCCTGAAGGACTGCACATAATAACATTCTGTAGTAAGTAGGAACAATGACGTACCTACACAATACTGTAGTTTATAACTATAGAATATTTCATTGATACAAAAGCTAAAAACATTATCGTTTCGTAATGAAATGATCATGGTTGACTGCTCAGTGCTGCCACTTAGTGACAAGCATTCCATTTGAACAGCTGTTTAGGTGTAAAATTTTAAATATTTTAGATTATTTTAGGTATTTTGTTTTTAGCTTTTCTATCAATAAAATATTTTTTCTTAATAAACTACAGTATTTGTGTAAGTACATTGTTGTTTCTACTTACTACAGAGTGTCAGTCCCCTGCACAACATGATCCCTTGCCTATAAAATATTCACATCAGCCTTGAACATATTCCTTCTGGAATTATGTGCAGTCCCAATAAGTAGCAGTTACTTTTGTTTTTATTCCAACGTTTGAAGCCAGACTGTATGTGGTTGGACACTTAAAGTTTTAAAAGTAAATATTCATCTGATATAGTGGTGAAACATGTGAGTAGAAAAAAAAGTAAAAACGGAAATGTTTGAAGTTGGTGGTGTTTTCAATCCGTTTGAATTGTTTTATTTATTTTACTGTAGAAAAAAATATCTAAAATTCAGTACTTAGTGACTCAGGATGACATTGGGCCAGGCAAAGTAACAGTTTAGGAGGTCGGGCCGCCGTGGTACAGTAGAACCATGCGTGCTTTGGGGTCCGAGGGGTCTCCAAGCGCACGGGTTTGAATCCTGTCCATGGTCCGAGTGTAGGTTAGGCTTCCTCACTCGAGGCAACGGTTTCCTAGCGGGTGGGCTTTGAGATAGGAGGTACCCCAAAATGTACCCCCTTTAGCCCATAAACTCTTGTGAAAAGCCCACATGGTATAAAAAAAAAAAAAAAAAAAAAAAACTTATCTGTAAGGTAAACTTATAGTACAATATTTTTAAGGTCAAATTATAGAGGTCAACTTATATGACAGATCAACTTATAAGCTGCAATATATGGTACTGTTAGGTGAGTTTTAGTGTTAAGTTAACCTA
Organism: Portunus trituberculatus; assembly: GCF_017591435.1. NCBI lineage: Eukaryota > Metazoa > Arthropoda > Malacostraca > Decapoda > Portunidae > Portunus > Portunus trituberculatus. The sequence goes on from NC_059291.1 coordinate 12,283,482, forward strand.
GGTTGTTTGTTTTGGTTTGGTTGGTTAGGGAAACCAAAAACATGAAGATGACAAAAATCCACCTTTGGTAAAACGTAGGATCCATTTACATTATATGGACTTTTTCATTATCAAGACTTGTGCCTGCACCATTTAGTCTGAAAAAACAAGAGCTGAGTGTACTTTTGTTTTATTTTTTTATTTTCTATGGTCTATAGCGCTTGCAGGTATACTTGAAGAGTACGTATAGGAAGCACTGTTCAGCTTCCAACCATTAGTGGCGTAAGCAATTTCATTTATAGTGGTACCCATTATTAGGACCCATATCACCACCTATGCGCATCTTTGGTGTAACCACCTAGCACCTGGGTATCATGGTGACATGTAGGTAACTTTAAACCACTCGACAAATAGCAAAGTTTCTAAGGCTGCAAGTGGTGGGCTTGGTTGTGGGTGGTGATTATTTGGGTATGATAGTTATATTTTTATTTTTGATTTGCCCAATATTTATCTAATCTAGATTCAAACACTGAGTCAACACTCAACCCACTCTCGCGAATTGTTCCAAATGTTGACCGCTCAATGGGAGAAAGAACTCCTATACCTGCCTTGGAATCACCTCCTGATTAGAATTCTTCTGAACTTGTGTGGAGGACTGGCACCTCAATAGGCCTTTTTAATCACAATTTCTATTGACCTAGGCTGGTTTCACCTCTTAAATAAAAACCCTAACCTAACCAGTGTAACTAGTTAACAAAAGCTTCAAGAGTATTGGTTTCATAACTTCTGTGAATGTATGGTAGATCTGTTCCTGGATATCTGAATACAGATATTAAAACCAGTACATATATGAAAGCAGCAAATAAACTAGTGAAGGTTCATAAAGGTTCAATAGTAAACAGTAACTTTGAAATTTAATTAATTATTGAATCATCTGGTACCAAAGCACCAACAACAACAATCATTATTCCTATGTAAATAATAATCTTCTTTGCAAAGAATAGCGAACCCTGCTGTGAATGGGTTTGCTAATCTTGACATGATCCACAGAAACAATATGTGCATCATAACCTTAATCTCAGTTACTTAAATATAACAAAAAGTTTACCTTGATGAAGAGCACCTCCTTCACCAGCCTGTCAGCCTTGGCCTCCAGCTTGTTACACTGTCCCTCATCTTTCTCCATCTTCTTCCTTAGCCGCCGGGTACTGTGCACCAAGCCATTGATGATGTGTATCTTGGCCTGCCGCACCACAGGACGCTTCTGCACCACCTGCAACACCACACCAAGCCATCAAGAGAGAGAGAGAGTTATATAAAAATAGAACATTCCCATTGCACACATAGAGAAATCACCAATCATAAGTACTAATCAATCTTCAGAACCTCACTATCTGTTGTCTTGACTTGTTTGGATATTTTCAGCTTCAGACATGTAATGGTACGAGAATTCTTTGTCATCCTCTTTGGTCTCTTTGAAAAATGAGAGAGAGAGAGAGAGAGAGAGAGAGAGAGAGAGAGAGAGAGAGAGAGAGAGAGAGAGAGAGAGAGAGAGAGCTGCCTCTGAGTCAGGTATCTGCCCACCCTCACCCAGCCTGGATCTGGTGCCAGGAGCCATTTTCTGTTGTCTGTAGTGAAGAGGTATAAGACAAGTCAGACATTCTTCTAAAGACTCATTGTCATTTGTTGAAATAGTTACTAAATGGATGGAGGTGAAGCAAATGGTACCAGTGTTCAGCAGGAAAAATAGTCACTATGTGAGACATTTAGCCACAGCAATATTCAAGATGCGACATACAGACATAAAGTAAAGTCTTCGAAATCTAAACGCGGTTTTTTGGCGTGTCTCCTTAGGGAATAACAGGCCTTCAACTGCTGCCTGTTTCACCCAGAATTTGAATGGCCAAGTGTGTGACCTGACCCATCTCTCATTTATCGCTCTCTCCCTTCCTCCCTCACCTCTCTCTCTCTCTCTCTCTCTCTCTCTCTTTATGACAATCCTTCCTTATTCCTATATTCAATTTCCATCCTTTAATTTGCACTGTGTGTGTGTGTGTGTGTGTGTGTGTGTGTGTGTGTGTGTGTGTGTGTGTATTTACCTATTTGTGTATTACAGGGCCCGAGCTAAGCTCTCTGTGTCCTGTCTCCTTGTCCATTCCTGTCATATCTCTCTTTCATCTGATTGACACACACCGCGTCAACGACATCACTGCTCAGTTTATTCCACTTATCAATGCTAAGATGCGGGAAACTGTATTTTCTCACGTCATTTAGACAGATGTCTTTATTAGCTTTTTCCATGTCCTTGGAGATGATTACTTGTGGTCACCTTTATCAACTCTCTGTCCAGTATGTCAATCTTGTTCACCAATTTATACATAGTTATCATGTCTCCTCTTGTTCTTCTCTCTTCTAATGTGGTCAGCCCCAGCTTCCTCAGTCTTTCCTCATAGTCTAACTCCTGAGTCCTGGTACCATCCTTGTTGCCAGCCTCTGTACCCTTTCTACCTTCTTCACATTTTTCTTCATATGCGGTGACCAGACACAAGCTGCATATTCTAACTGGGGTCTTATTAAGGTACATAATATCTTCTTCATCATTCCTTCATCTAGGTAGTGGAATGCAAGGCCAATATTTTGAAGCATGTTATATGTTTTCCAAAAAATCTTGTTAATGTGTTTCTCCGGTGACAAAGTGTTTTGCACGGTTACTCCTAAGTCTTTCTCCTCATTGGTCTCTTTAATTTTCTCATCACCCAGCCTGTAATCCCAGTTTGGTCTGTATCTACTTCTTCCCATTTTCATAACATGGGTCTTGTCTATATTAAATTCCATCTGCCACTCCTTACTCCACTCATATATTTTATCAAGATCTTCCTGTAACTTGTTACAATCTTCCACATTCCTTACTCTCCTCATAATTTTAGTATCGTCCGCAAACATGTTCATGTAACTGTCAATTCCTACTGGCATATCATTAACATAAATAAAAAACATGATGGGACCAAGCACTGACCCTTGTGGAACTCCACTGGTTACCTTCTTCCACTCGGACTTCCTCTCACCACTGTTCTCATTTCTCTTCCCACTAAGTAATTTTCCATCCATTTTGCTAGTTTATCATTTACTCCTCCAAACTTCTTTAGTTTCCACATCAGTCTATTGTGTGGTACTTTATCAAAGGCCTTACTCAAGTCCAGGTAGATAGCATCCACCCATCCCTCTCTATGTTGTAGTATGTCAGTCACTCTTGAATAAAAACATAATAAATTGGATACGCACGATCTTCATTTTCTGAAACCAAACTCTCTTTCACTCAGAATGTTTTCATTTTCTAGATACTCACTCCACTTAGCTTTAATTACTTCTGTGTGTGTGTGTGTGTGTGTGTGTGTGTGTGTGTGTGTGTGTGTGTGTGTGTGTGTGTGTGTGTGTGTGGATAGGTATCTATCACTGTGACACGTGACCTTGTCCCCTGGTGTGTCTCGCAGGCAGGCCGTGCCTTGGACAGTAATGAGTGTTGCCACGTGAATGGAGTCAAAAATATTTTATCTTGTACACGAATAACCATTTTTTTTTTATAGATGTTCATTCGTATTGTATTTGGAACACAGTTGTTACACAATTTGTCTTCCTAAGGACTATGGTGAATGTTGAATAAAGATTATAATGTTTTCACAGCAACACTGTTACACAGGTCTGCCGGTATTTGTTATTGTGATGTGCATATTGTGAGCGTGGAATGTTAATTTTTTCTTTGAATTAATTTCTTTTAATATCTGATGATACTGGATTTTCGTTAAAACATTTCATATGCCTCTTACTTATGTATATGGAGCTCTAATTTGCTAGTTCTTGTAGACTTGGCAGAGCTGGAAGGCCTGCTATTCCATAAGGAGCCAGCCAGAAAGCCACGTTTAGATTTGGAAGACTATAGTAGTCACATAACTGTACACATCTCCATCGCCCTCAGAATCTCTACACCTCACCGGTAAGGCATGACAGTTTAGGTTAATGTCTTAATGTGGGGATCCGAGGATTGGCGCTAGGATAAGTTAGGCTACAAAAAATTGAAATACTAAGTGAAACTTCTATTGGCTTTTCGACACTCGAATTTCACTGAATTCTTGTTCCCCCCACTCAAAACCTCCGACTTCCCACATGCCCCAAAGGCTGTTTGGGGGAGATGGGCAAGAAGGGTGGGTAAGGGAATGCAGACTTACATATAATAAACAATTACAAAATGAAACAAATAAATGCAGGTGTTACTACAGTGTTACACCATAACCAACATGGCTCTTCTTACCCTTCTCATATTATGGAGTAATTTGAACCCATACATACCCATCACAAATTGTTTATAATGTTGACAACAATTTTTAAAGATTTATCATTTTGAGGGAAACGAGTGAACACTCTGCGACACCAGTGTGTGTGATGGACTGCCAGGCACTGAGAAACGCTGTTAGGTGTGTTTGTTCACGTGTGTGTATTGTCACACTCGTGAAATCAATCACGGTGATTATTATTTCTTCTTTTCTTTTAGCATTCAACTAATGAGCAATAAAAATAAATCATAATAAATCTAGCCAATCAGAGCAGTTTGTGGAGAGAAACAACTGGATTTGAATCAGTCTATGAAAGATGTCTGGCCCGGCAAGGTGTCACCTCTATTATTTCCATTGTATCGCCAGAATTTACAAAGAGAAATAAGGTGACAAATTCATACTAATTTCTTAGCACTGCTAGCCAGGTTAGGCTAGTTTGCTTTTGGTTAGATTTGTAACAAAAACGAAGTGTAAATTGATTCCAAATTAGGTCAAAAACTACCAGAAGAAAAGTCTTTGGTAGATCTAGCAGATACAGTCCCAAATGTAGCAAATTGTTGGCAAATATTTTGACCAAAATTAATATTACTTTTTATTATTATTATTATTTTTTTTTTTTTTGCAAAATAATGGCATATTTATTTGCACTTGGATTTTTTTTTTTTCTAAAAAATTGTCTATTCTAGCTTTCCTCACCAAAAAAACTCGTTTTCCCTCAAGCTTACTTTTCTTGGGAGGAGATTGATGACGATAAGGAGGAAGGACTTGTTCTAGATATTTACCTTATAAAGTATGAGAGATAAACATATAGTTGTAAAATCAGCAAACTGGTTATTTCAATAATCTCCAATACAAGTGGCTAAACAAATAAGTCTCCGTATTTTACCAAGGAAGTTCGTGGAAATATGAACCATCCTGTTCTGTCACGACAATCGATCTCTACCTGCCCAATCTGCAGCACTGAGAGACGCACCCTGAGAGTGAAGCACTTGTTGCATAACTGATGCATCATGTGCAGGTGCAGCACGAGGCACCACCTACGTACAGCTGGCATGGGCTCGTCACATTTCCCTCCTATCACTCACTAGCGTCCATACAGGTACTCACGAAGTTGTTAAGAACCATCTTGGTAAGTGGAGGGCGTATTTCCCCCATTCTGTGCCTAGTGTCACATGAACAAGTCAAGGTTTGTAGTAAGGCACGTGGTCGGTGCGCCTTCCTTGAGGGTCTGCAGGGAGTGCGGCCTCGTGTATGCGGTATGTTGTTGTTTTGGGTAAGGTTAGTCTTTGCAACAGCACCCTTTTAATCCGCAGCAAGGTGTGGCAGATGTGTGACATGGGAGATGAGACGGTGGAACATGTGGTGCTGGAGTGTGTGAAGTATGCAAGAGACAGGAATAAGATGACGCAAGTGGTGCTGAGGAAATTGGGGAATGTCAGAGTGGAGAAGACAAAGGGAATGAGTGGTGTTGCTGCTGGGACTGTATTTACCTAGTTGTATTGTACAGGGTTCAACTCTCCATATCTTCACTTATCTATTTTTTCCTTAAAGTTATGCACATTATGTGCTGTAACAATTTAATTATCCAATGCATTCCATTTTTTCACTGTTATTTGTGGAAAACTGTATTATCCAATATTCTTCTCACACTGCCTCATCCTGATCTTTTTTTCATGTCCTCTTGTCCTTTTATCTGTCAACAGCACCAGGTCTTTTTTGTCTATATTTTCTATATAATTTACTATCTTATACAATGTTATTAGGTCCCCACGTTCTCTTCTATCTTGTAAGGTTGGCATGCAGTATCATTTCCTTCAGTCGTTCTTCATATGAGAGGTCCTTTAATTCCGGCACCATCTTTGAAGCAATCTTCTGTATCCTTTCCAATTTTCTTATATCCTTTTAAGAGCTCGGAGACCGTATCACTGCCGCATATTCCAGCCTTGGATGTATCATGCTTGTGATTATTTTTTTCATCATATCTTTATCCATGTAATGAAATGCCACTCTTATATTAATCAACATTTTATATGATAGTCCAAATATCTTGCTTATGTGTTTATCAGGGCTCAGATTTTCCTGTATGATCACTCCCAGATCTTTTTCCTCTTTAGTCTTCATTATTTGTTCCTCTCCCATCAAATAGTTCCATACCGGTCTTCTCTTACTCTTTCCTAGTTCCATTATGTGACATTTCTTGGCATTAAACTCCAATTTCCACTTCCTTCTCTACTCATACATCTTGTTTATATCTTCCTTAAAAAGCAGACAATCCTCTCTGGTTTTGATAACTCTTAGCAGCTTTGCATTATCAGCGAATAAATTTATATAACTGTTTATCCCAATGTGAATGTCACTTACATAAATCTGAAATATAATGGGGGCTAACACTGACCTTTGTGGCACTCCGCTAGTAACTTTGCCCCATGATGAGTATGCATCTCTTTGGAGACATGAATAATAGGATGATTAAGGCTGTGTGAAGAAATTCCTGGAGAGAATGTGACGTGCTAGATGTGTGAATCAGTAAGGTGATTGCTTTCTGTTTTGCCGTTTTTCTTTTTCCCCTTAAAGAGTTGCCGTCACAATGGCCTGCAACTCATGAGCAGTCCCGAGTATCCTGTAACTGTGTAACATAAGATCAGCTTATAGCTTGTGTCTCTTTTTCGCAGGTCTATATCATTTTATTTCAGAGACGGGCTATAGACGTAATTTTTTTTCTTTCTTTTTTTTAGCTCTTCTAAGGGCTCATATTCTAACGTTTTATAATGATCCGTTCACATGAGATGCAAAACAAACGAGAGAAGTTGCCTCTGTGCATGTTGCTCAAGGAAAAAAGGGTCACAGTTCAGTTTATTGGCGATATGTCTCTCTTACAGAGACCGTAGCAGCTCTAACTAATCGATCCTTGAAATCAATTCATTTCAGATATACGCAAGGAATATCCTATCACGTTTGCTTCCAGACTGTATCAGAGTTGGGCAGGAACCGGTTCCAATTCTTGGAATCGGTTCCGCTTTAACGGTTCCTCATGAATACTGATGGTAGACACGCATTAGTTACAAATCACAAATTGTATACTATATAGTGCTTATTTATAAGAATGTTATGATTGATATTATTTAGGAATCCTTGTAAATGCCAGTATCTACAGATGAACGAAGTAAAGTATAATACAATCATGTGTACTGTAGGCAGTCATGTACTCTCCATTAAAAAAATTGCACAAATAATATATAAAAAGCTCGTTCATACTAGTTATTGATCAATAGCAGGCATTGATTTAGTGTTGCCATATCACCATCATTTCTTTGTGCTCTGATTGGTAGATATCATATGACGTCACAACATAGGGTATATATATATATATATATATATATATATATATATATATATATATATATATATATATATATATATATATATATTGGTGCACACCCAAACCACTTAAAACATTCAAAACAAATCCAAAACACATTCAAAACACAACGCAACACCTCGAAATGGTCTCAAATACATCTAAAGCTCACTAGAATCACCTACTATACGCCAAAATCACCCCAAACTACCCAAACACACACTTAAACCTCTTCAACACTCAAAATTAACCCAAAACACATTCATAAAACCAAGCAACACTTCAAAAGGCACCAAAACACACACAACACTCTCTAGAAACACCATTCTACGCCAAAATTACCACCCAAACAATTTAAAACACTCAAAACTAACATACAATGCCATGCAACACCTTAGAATGCACCAAGAGACGCCTAAAACTCACTAGAAACACCCAATATAAACCAAAATTACTCCCACACACCCAAACCACTTACAACACTCAATACCATTCCCTACCACACTCAAAAAGCCATACAACCCCTCAAAATGCCCCCAAACACACCTAAAACTCACTGAAAACACCCAATTTATACCCAAATCAATCCCACACACATCTAAAAAACTCCTAACACACACCCACACTGCTTAAAATACTCACAAAATTAGCCGAAAAACACACTCAAAACACCACACAACCCTACAAAATGCTCCCAAAACACACTCAAAACATGCAAATACTGAAACACATCTCAATCCACAAACTCAAGATACGTAAAATATACCTAATAGACCTAAAACACACTGAAAACACACAAAAGGCACCAAAAACATACTCATAATACCCTGCAACACTACTGAATACACTTGAAACACCCCAAAATATATCCCCAAACCAACAGTATGCGTTATAAAGAACCTTAAGATTAAAAGGGACACTTACCTAAATATTACACCGTGGCTCCTTCTCCTATTCCGCTTCTATTTTTCATTTCTCTTCATCCTTCTCCATTATTTCTCCTTCGTCTTCCTTCTATTGCTTTCATCTACACGCCTGAGCCTAGAAACACATCAGACACTAGATATTAGACAAAATATTGAGGAAATGGAGGGTGACTTAAGTATTGCTGCTCTTTCTCTTCCTCCTTCCTTTTTCCTTATCCTTCTTTATTTCTCCTTTTTTCCTTCCTTCTGCTACCAATATCTACACACCTGAACCTAGAAACACACGATAACACGTAGAAATCACTAGATATTTGGCAAAATATTAACGAACTGGGGTGTTGGAAAAGAGGCACCAGCCCAGGGCTATGAAGAGTCACCACTTGTGCTATGGTCATCAGAGAGAACGGAAATGGGGCTTACTTGGCTAGATTACGTAAATAATTTGATTTAAGAAATGACTTTTAGAAAAAAAAAAAAAACGAAGCCACAGACGAATGCATGACAGTTTATGACGTGATAGATATCTAAACTAATTTTCAAAATATCAAAATATCTCCAGCTCAATTAGTGTTTAAAAAATGTCTAAATTAATTACGTTAAGTATAAAGTATTTTCAACGATAACTTTCCTAAAACGTCCTGGAAACTCAAGCCATTTTCACTTGGCGAGTATTTTACCACATTTCCCGGAGTCTGAGCTATCTTTTAAGGCATTCTACAGCGAGTTACACCGAGAAGCGGAAACGTGAGCAAATAAAATAAAGAAATATAAGATTTTTGTTCAGGAGCACCAAACACCATTTCAAAGTTCACATATTTCACTCAATAGATTGATTTCACACTTAAAAAAGCATAGACGATTCTTTGATACCATAAAGGCTCACACATAGCTACAAATAATTAAAAAAAAACTCAAAATGGGAAATTAAAATTTTTGACCGTTAAAAAGCCTTTAACATACGTCTTAAAACACCACTAAACGCTACATATTTACCCAATATAGGCGAGGCAAACACTTCAAACACAACGAAACATTTATATAATCCATAAAAAAAACATACTATGGAAGCGTAATATTACCGTTAGGAAATATTTGAAGAAAAGTATTTGACCCTGCAGGCTGCCGAGGGGAGGGTTATGGCTGGAAAACCTCTGTGGGAGGTGACACGGAGGCAACACCGGGAACAGCGGTGGCGGACCTCCATATGTTGTCTTTATTATCTCACCAAGCCAAAATTAAGCTATATAGGGAGCTTTTCACTATGGGATATGAAATACTTGACTGGTGGCTGCATTATGGCACATGTTTGGCTTACGGTAAGTGAAGGAAGCAAATATCAGCTGTTAATACTGACGCCTTTCTTCTATGATGATCGTAAATACCTATCACCTTTTGATATTTGCGTACTGTTATTCACTCTCAAATGTAAAGGAAACTTAAAGATAAGTGAATGGTCTTAATCCTTATGTTCCGGCGATCGTATATGAACGATTGCATCATTGCGTCCGTAGCGACGGCGATCGTTCCCGTAATCAAGAATTTTTGCGCCTCATGTTTGAGCTCCACGCACGGTTTCTCGAGTCAGATGGCGAGTGGAAGTATCTGGCTTCTTTTTTCACCCGTAGTGTTGCCACTAGCTCTGTATATTTACGGGTAACGAAGCTATTCTCCCATTCTGAGGGTGACACTTGGCAACCCCAGCGACCCGTCGTGTCGAAAGCACCCTGATAAGAGCGAAGGGACGTCTCAGTTCATAACTCACTATGGAACAAGACATAATTTTTATTTAGCAGTGCATCTGAGCCTGACTACAGTGACAGTGATTATGAGGAAGAAACTGAAGAAAGCGAAGACAGCAGTAGTGAAGACTTGGAAAATGATTCAGAGGATCCACCTGTTTTCTCAGAACAGAGAAGACAGAGATAGTGGTGATGGAGAACAGACTCCAAACATCGTATTGAGAACCCAGAGTGGCTCACGGAGATGCAGGCGTGCCTCTCGTGTTCTGGGAAGACGATCAAGGGGGCGTGTGTGTGTGTGTGTGTGTGTGTGTGAGAGAGAGAGAGAGAGAGAGAGAGAGAGAGAGAGAGAGAGAGAGAGAGAGAGAGAGAGAGAGAGAGAGATACCTACATGTTATTTGCTTGAAACTTGATATGAAAAGGGTGAAAGAATACTCTCTCTCTCTCTCTCTCTCTCTCTCTCTCTCTCTCTCTCTCTCTCTCTCTCTCTCTCTCTCATTGGAAGTGTACAATTTCTCTTCCAAGATGAGAGAGAGAGAGAGAGAGAGAGAGAGAGAGAGAGAGAGAGAGAGAGAGAGAGAGTGTGTGTGTCTGCGCCATGTCATTGCTCACCGAGCTGTTTCTGCTTGACGGATCACACAGCGGGCGGAGGAGGAATCCTTGATAAGGCAATAACTAAACTTTCATAGGTCACATCGAGCTAGAAAGTACATCATTGTATTCAGAATAACAAAGAGAAAATAATTATTAGTATTCAAACAGTCTTCTGACAATTTCTAGGTTTACCATTTTTACCCGTCATGGGATATTGGAAAATAGTTTAATCACTGGAACATAAGGGTTAGAAATACCTATAATTGATAAAGATAAGGCAGTGTGGAGGGTTGTGGCGACGGCTTGCACTGCTTGTTTTGCTGCTTGGTGCTTCGTGCTAGTGCTTAATTGGTGCTTGGTGCTGCTTGAAAACTGTCGGTAATATAGCAACACTTCACTTCACTACACTTCTGTGTGTGTGTGTGTGTGTGTGTGTGTGTGTGTGTGTGTGTGTGTGTGTGTGTGCGCGCGTATGTGATATTCACATCGGTCGCCTACTGGTCACCCAGCCAGTCTTCCCCATTACGGAGCGAGCTCAGAGGGTAGGACTGAGACCACAACACTCCACACACCAGAAAAACGAGGCCACAACCCCATGGGTTACATCCAGTACCTATTTACTGCTAGGTGAACGGGCCCACACATTAAGAGGCTTGGCCATTTGCCTCGCCGTGCCCGGGACTCGAACTGCCCTCTGGATTGTGAGTCGAGCGTGCTAACCACTACGTTACGTGTGTGTGTGTGTGTGTGTGTGTAGACATGTTCTGGGTGTGTGTGGGGGTGTTTTGAGTATGTTTACGAGTCTTTTCGGTATATAAGAGTGTTTATTGAGTGCTTATGGCTGTGTGTGGATTTGTATGGGTCAGTATAGCCCACCGCCACCATCACTGTTATCACCACCGCCACCACATGACCACTACTGCCGTTTTAACCAGTAGCAGAAGGTATGTCTGTGAAGGCACTACGTGTTTATAATAGTATAAATGTCTATGACAACTATCTATTACTAACTCTATCATCAATGAGATACTATACTTGTAAAAATATCACATAATGATTTACTGGTTATTGTGATATCTTTCTCTTTGTTATCGTGTCCAGCTTTGGTTATATGATGTGTCAAAGCAGTACGTATATATAAAATTGCATCTAGTTGTACAGCGAGTGTTGGAAGCTCCTGCATGACAAGAAACGAGGTACTTAAAAGGCAAACTATTTCTTTTCCCTCATTCGCTATTTCTATTGATAGACTGATGATTTAAGTGACTGAGATCAATTTAATCAGAGTTGTGATTTATATGTACATAAATTTATTTTGCACTGTAAATATTTCAACAATATTAAGCATGTAAATAAAACTATGAAAGTGTGTATGATTTCAGTCTTGCATGATGTGATGTGAATGTTTTCCCTCTTCATGTATAGGCGCAATACATAATGATGCTACATATCCACCCTGTGTGCTTGTGAGTTATCTCTCCCTCCCCCATGCCCTGACAAAGGACAATAGTTTTGAGATAGGAGTAGGAGTGTGAATAAAGCGTGTATGAGAACCTGAGTGTGTATATAATGTTAATATTTAAAAGTAAACATGAAAAATAAAATAAATAAATAAAGATAAATAAACAAATAAAAAATAATTGTTTATAGAAACCCAAGAAAATTTAAATCTTAAAAGAATAAATAAATCAATTAAAAATTATCTAATGCCTATGCTAGGGTGATGGAAAAAAAAAAAAAAAAAAGACGTCATCAGAGAGTGAGACCCTCGACCATCATTCTCATGATTGAATGAAAAAGCATAATTTGCCTACACACACATTATTCATTATTTGCTGATTATACAATAACTATTTCTATCAAATCACAACGTAATATTTTTCCAGGCACCAAGGATTTTTCTAGAACATTGTGTTAAAGGTGTATATATATCGAGATAATACAAAAATTTGCGGTATTAGAAAAATTATTTATCACATTCAAATCTACTAAGACAGAGCGAAATAGGACAGCTCAAGCATGTAGACTATATTATTAAAGGTATCTTATGTGAGATAGGAGTATATCATTTGCTGAATCGTTCATCCATTTACATTCACTGTCGTTCAGTATCCATCACATATTATAAGTCTCTTAGAACCGGAAGTCAGTACTTTGTATTCTAAAATCATCCCGGCCAGTAATCTACATGAATCCTGGGATACTACACTCTTCCCTGGTAACCATCAAGCAATGCGCTGGGGATTCAGTCCCTGATATTCACTAGCCGTACTCTACTGATTCCCCCCACAAAACGATTCCGGAACCGGTTCCGCGGGCTGATGAATACCAGTCTCGGAACCG
>NC_059291.1:12304248-12369248 GCF_017591435.1 Portunus trituberculatus
CAGTTTTATGCTTTTGTGTTATCTTTTGATGTAGTTTTATTACTTTTATATCTTGGTTTTTAATTTTTTCTTACAATAAATATTTTATCTTCATACTTGGTATCTGGTACATAGCAGCCTTGTTTGGTACATACAAACCAAAGCAGTGGTACATAGGACCCAGTACATAGCAGCCCACTAATGGTACATATAAGCCAAAGCAGTGATACATAGGAGCCAGTACATAACAGCTAGCATTCTTCCAGACTCTGACTGTTTCTCAGCAAAACAGCAAAATAAGATCAATAGCACCTTGTATATTCTTTTGTCAATCCTCGCCGCCCCCAGTAAACTTGGGGACCTGGTGAGAAGGCAGGAAATGGTGACATTAAGTAAAATTATGTGGTGCTGGGGCCAGCCAGGTGGTATGATACAACATAGATCCACACCTCTTGTCTTTTGATTGGCAGCTCTAAAGTGGTGTGATAGCACACCATGCTTCCTGTACGAGTATGCAGTTCCATACATTTTGTGTTGTGATTGGATTATGCAATTTCCAGCATACAGACATAGGTATTAATTTATGTGTTTTCACAGGAGCTTCATCTGTATGAATGTAAAATTTGTAAAGCAGCTACCAGATTTTTAAAAAGCTGTTATGGAGGTACTAAACCCAAATAAAACCACCACAAATGTATTGTATTTTTTTTATGTAAGAGGAGAAAGCTAGCCAAAGGCAACATAAGAAAACAAAAGGCGACTAAGTTGCCAGTCCCCTTGCAGATTTGAGAGAGTTAGCCCCTCCTCCCCCACCAAAAAAAAAATAATAATACCGCATCTTTATACGTGAATATTTTGCTGCTTCATTGATAGATGCTATTGGTTTTTGTCTTGTGATTTACAGAATAAAGTAATCAGCAGTGAATGGACTGAGCGAATCTAAACGCAGCTTAGCCCACAGATGAAGTCACTAATGTTAGTTGTCCAATATTATCCTGATTTCTTTTCAGCACTGCAATATTTCATTTTTTACAAATCACTCAGTCTGTGGATATCACCTTTGTATAGATTTAGTACATAGTCCTAATACATATCACTTGATAATGTGTGTATCCCTGAGAGGCAGAGTGTTTGTCAGTGCAGTACAAGAATAGCCTGCCATTTGTTATTGTTTGGTCACCATGTGTATTATTTGCTGGTTGTCATTGATAACTTTGAGCAAAATTTAAACTTGATTATTTATTTATTTACCTATTTATTATTACTACCATTATTATTATCATTATTATTTCTATTACTTTATATTATTATTGTTGTTATGATGATGATAATAATATTGATAATAATAATGATAATGATAATAATAATAATAATAATAATTATTATTATTTTTATTATTGTTATTATTATTATTATTATTGTTATTATTATTATATTTTATTATTAATTTATTTGTTTATTATATTTTTTATCTGGACTCTTCTTGGTATATATCAGTTCCATGATTTTTTCTCCTATACCTTTACATGAATTTTTATGATAATGAGGATAACAAAGATAGTAATAATAGTAGTAGTAGCTAATAACAGTAATAATATGAGAGTGATTGGATTAGCTTTTGTTCCTTTACCATGCTAACCTTTAACAGATTATCTCTGTGTTAGAATAAGAGTAGAAAGGTTTGATATTCTTCCTATCTGATTTTGATGTTTATTGAAATAGGTTTGCATGAATGGGCAATTTTCAGAACCAGTGGTTGTTACCAGGTGGCAGTATAATCATGTGCCCTTCACTCACACATGGGTAATATAGAATATACCTACAGTGTCATTTAATAAAACATAGAGATACAATAAGTTGATATAATATATTTTCTACATAATTCCTTCTAAGTAGTAACACAAGCAAAATCAAACCCTATTCATGAACAAATGTATAAAAGTTGATTTTCTAGTGAATTGGCATTGAGGCTTATCTGGTCATCTTCACATTTCCAAAAGAGTAAACCCTTGATTGGAAATGTATTAATCCAGTCAACAGTAAATATGAAAACAACATGTCTGTGTCACTTAAAAGTCTAAACCACTCAAGATCAATTTACTAGTATATGGAAACAAAAATTCTCTTTAAGAATAGGCAACTCCAAGTATTCTGGCGAGAGTGTTGCTGTGTAACTCAACCTGAGCTGGCCACCTGTTTAGCTTAACAAATGCATTGTTGGACAGATAGTTAATTTCTGCTGTAATGTCCATGCCATTATGCCATTAGGAAGAGGAAAGCTTCGCATCTTCCTCTCTCTTCACTCTATAGTAGTCCTGTGATATGCTTGTTCTATGCTAGATTGTTTTGCCACATCTTCATCTTGATCTTGACTTGTGAAAGCGATGCTAAAATACTCATGAAAATAACTATATCCATGTATCAGGATGTCGCTGAGTATGCTGGGTCATACTATATAGCACTGTCAAAGTTTTTACCTTTTTCATTGTCCAAATCAATAGATTTTAGACTTGCAATATGCCGTATTTAAGTTATTGATAGCAATATTAGAAGATAATCATAAAAAATGTTTATTTTGGCCAACTTCTCCCAAAATTATCCATACAGGATATTTAAAAGTAGATATAGAATTTCAACAGTATCATAATGATCAATGTTCTATGTACCTGGGATTTAATACAACAATATTTTAGCTCATGTCAGTAGGGGACATGTAGCAGTAGTGATATCTCATGGATCAGTTCTAGAAACTCCCCATTGAGCAGACATGAAAAATTCCAGTCAAACCTTTGATATTTACTTTGGTGGAGACCTATTGACTGGTGTGGTCAGGAGCAGTAATTAATCTGAGTTGTGTTTGATGTTAAGTGTGTGAGTGCCTCATGATGACTGCCATGGGCAAGGTGGGTCAGGTGAAGTATGGTAATGCTTGTTTGTCATGAAAAATAGTAAAGCTTGAAACCTTTGTTGGTAGGTTACCTTCATAGAATATAGTTTGATGGAAGTGAAAGAAGAAAATTTTGTCATGAGATCACATGATTATAGATGTAAAACTACCTTGCACAGTACTGTATTAAGATAATGCTAAGAGAATATAAGTATGAAGGGAATATTTTTATATTGGAAGTTTAGAGAGAGGAAGATATCACTATTTTTCCCTAATATTTTTGGTTATATTTAGTATGTGAAATATCAAGAAGAGTGAATTAGTAAATACATATAACTACACAGTGTGGTTGAGATGTTTACTTGCCCTCAAAATCAAAATAGCCACATGTACTGTGTTCTGTACCTTACCTTATCTCTTAATGATGAAAAAAATTATTTATTTTTGTTGGTATGTCAAGACCTTGCTGTTGGCTCCAAAATGTTGTGTGCGGTAACAAGGAGAGGCTGGAGCTCTGCCAGGACTTTGTGTGACAGAGTCCACATTTTGGCAGGGCAGAACCACCTCTGTGTGTGTGTGTGTGTGTGTGTGTGTGTGTGTGTGTGTGTGTGTGTGTGTGTGTGTGTGTTGTCTTGCCAGTGTCAGTGTCTTGGTGTGTGTCAAACTGCATGGGACTTTTGGTCCCTCCCAGTTCTTTGTGTGATATTTAGAGGACGTTTTTTCCACCATGATTCCCCTCAAAGCAGTTGCAAGACCAAGACTAAAATGGATTGGTAATTGCTCCTTTGTGTGTACTGTGATAAAGCCTGTCCATTTGGTTTATTTATTATGGTGTTACTGCCCCAGGTGTATTGGTAAATTGTCTGTGAAGTGATGGGTACAAAATTATATAATTTACTCTTCAACTGATTTGTACGTTTTTATCAAATATATTTTCAAACTTCCTTTCATTCTTTGCAGCCAACATGGATAAACTGGTGTCAGATATTATACACATGTCCAATCAGCCTGACAATATCAAAAAGGCTCTGCTCATCAAATTGGCCCATTCCCCAAGAGTGAACATGAGCAGGACAGTGTTGGAGAAGGCCAATATAATGGCAATCTTTGACACTTGTGTGAATATTGCCACTACCTCTGAAAATGAGGGACCCCTTGCTGTGTTTGCCTTCAGTCACTGGGCGAGTCAGTATAAGGCTTGCCTGAAGGAATACTTGACACCTGAGCGGGTGACGGGCATCCTTGCCTGTCAGACCAATGCTACAGTGATCATTGCCTGGTTGAAGGAGGCTCTGTGCCACCTGACAGAAGACACAGATGTCTTGTGTACCTTGGCACCGGTAAGTACAGTCAGCACACTAGAGAAATTAGTGGAATGTCAATGGCTTGTTGTGGGTCTTGTTAATAGCACTTGTGATGGTTAGTCAGTTATAGTGAAGGCTATCATTAGGATAGTTTCTTTATGTTTATTTTTCATGACTAAGGAGATGTTGGATTCAGGTAAAAAAGAAAACTGTATACATATATATGTATATGTATGTACAAGTTTGTGTGTGTAATATATATATATATATATATATATATATATATATATATATATATATATATATATATATATATATATAGTTTATTCAATGTATGATCCAACATGTGTGGTCCAAAATGGTCTTGATTTCAATATTATCAGAAGAAAAAAATTTCATGTACACTTTCATGAATGCTACACAGCTCAGAAAACCCAGTTATTGTAGATGTATAATTTCAATTCTTAGTTGAAAAACAGACAGTATTAATTGATAATGTTAATCCCTATGGCTTAGGTTCTTTCCAAAACCTCTAAATTTGTGTTTTTTTGAGGGTGGCCTGCTGTTGAGTGTAAGGAATCTAGGGAATGTCAGATTTTATCATAAATTCCTTAAATATTATTTGTTGACAGGTAAAGATTTGTAACAAGTACAGTAATTGCATCATTATAGAATATTGTGCAGTAGGATAGAAATATTTTCTTTTATCTCCTCTGCCTCCACAGGTGCTGGAAGAAGTACTACAGAACAAATTACGGGAGTGTGGTGGGAGTTCAGCCTTTGTAATGCAGCTGGCAGAGCTTTATGCCTTGTGTCCTGTACTCCTGCCACAGCCACACACCCGGCTCACCTTCACCATCACACTCATGAACTGTGTGGCTGCCTTCCCTACACCAACTAAACCTGAGGTTGGTATGCATAAATGATTACCTAAAAGTATGGAGTAGGTTCACATTTTGATTTGACAACCTTATCTAAAAGATCTTGGTAAGCATCACTTAATTGTTGCTGAAGTCAGATGTTTTGATAGGCTCATGAAATCAACTTTCATAAACTCTCTGAATTTTTTATTTATTTATTTTTTTTCTCTCTCTCCCTGTTAGGTTCTTGCCCACATGAAGAGTATTGGTGGCTTGGTGAACACCCTATGGAATGGTTTGAGACTGGAGGACATTCTCTTCTCCCTTAATGCCATGTATACCATTATATCTAATACTGGTAAGTGGTCTGTATGGAAGGTTGTCTTGTGATTGTTTTTCTGTGCTATGTGAAACAATCTTGAGTTTTCTGGAACTTTTTTTTTCATTTTCTTCTAATTTCCATAACATTCTCAATATGGTAAGGGTTATTCTTTCCATAGGAGTTAAAATGTCTATAATGATGTGATAGAGCTTAGAAATTATTTTCTTTTTGACATTTACATTTTTTATTATATTGTTCATTTATTTTCTCTGGCAAGATCTTTCTTTTCAATCTTGCACATTATGTCTATCAGATGGAGGGTCAGAGGTGTGTCCAGCCATGGCACACTTGCTATCACTAGTGCCTACAGTGGTTGTGGAGTGCCTGGCCCCACGCATAGTGTCTGACACCAGCACCACAGATGCTGCACTCCTGGCCACCCTGACACGTCTCACAGCATGGCTTGTGGCCTGGCCCACAGCCCACACTACGCTAGGTCTGTGGGTGCGCACACTAGTTCGCCTCCTGTACCAGAGTGGGAGAACCATTATTCCTGCCAGAGTCACCCTGGACAGGGTACCCAAGGTAAGGAAAACCTCTGCCTATTCTCTATAGTGTCACTGTCATCATAAGGTGAGGTAGGGTGACTACCAATTTTGTACAGTAATTGGTCACTAACAACTGGTTCTCTAGATGTGGAATAAATAAATATATATATATATATATATATATATATATATATATATATATATATATATATATATATATATATATATATATATATATATATATATATATATATATATATATATATATATATATATATATATATATATATATATATATATATATATATATATATATATATATATATATATATATATATATATATATATATATATATATATATATATATTTATATATACAGTGGCTGCAAAAAAAGTATACATCACTGAATTTTGGTTAGTAAGACTATAAAATACAAAATAGGGCTGTTTTGTTAAGAATTTTATCTTATAATGATTATTTGGACATATTCCCCTTGGACTTCAGAACACTCTAGATCCTCCTGGGCATGGAAGGCATCAAAGTAGATCCATATCTTTTTCAGCTCCTCCATCAGGTTCTTGATGCTGCTGGGAAGTGAATTCTCCAGCTTGGTCTTCATTACTTGCCGGGCATTTTCAATGGGGTTGAGGTCTGGGGAGTTGCCTGGCCAATTGAGAACACCTATATTGTTTTCACAATGAACTGCCTGACAGCCTTGGACTTATGTGCTAGTGTTAAGTCTTGCATAGAATATTCTGCTTCATGAATGCTCCAAAATGTCATCATATGTTCCTCCAAGACCTCAATATAATTAGTTGCCTTCATCTTTACATTCTTAGGAAGAAAGTAGAGTTCAATAGAGCCCTTATGACCAGTGAATGCTCCCCACACCATAACACTGTCTGACTGTTTGACTGTTTTGACTGTGTAGTGAGGCTCATAATGGGACATGTTACTGGGTCTCCTCACGACCTTGGAGTCGTCCCTGACCAGCCAAAACGTTCTTTCATCGCTTAACATTACTTTCTGCCAGTCTGCCAATGTCCACTCCTTGTATTTCCGACAGAAATCCAGACGTTGCTTCTTTATAGCTTCCGTCAGAAGCAGTGTCTTGGCAGCGCGGAGTGCTGGTAATTTTAAGTCCTTCTGAAGATGGTGTTGAATAGTTCACATCGAGACGTTCTGCAGGAGGTTGAGATGTTTCTCTTTCAGGCTGATGGCTGTAATCGAAGGGTCTTCCTTCACCTCTTGTGCTTGTGAGCAGAAACATCTTCCTTGGTGCTCCAGAGCCTGATTTTCTAGCTGGTACTGCACCAAGATGGAAGTTCTCTGTTTTTAGCTTGTAAATTGTCACCTTTAATTTTGCCACTACGGGTATGACAGACCAGCCTTCGACTAGGAGAGCAAAGGCCCAGGTTTTATCCTGAAGAAACAGCTGTGCATAACCCATAATAATTAATGTGGGATGTCTGGTAGCAAGTCGAAGTTGGCACGCAAGTAGCAAACAGGGGCACTGCAGAGCAGCATTAAAAAAACACTCTGTAGAAGCACTGGAGGTGTGGAGTGTGGTAAGGAACAATGAATAGAGGTGGGCTGTAGCCAACCAACATAATCACTATCTCCATAAGCTGGTGGCGAAAAACGCAAATAAACTCACACAGATATTCGCATGTGTACTTTTTTTATTGCAGTGAAAATGTATGCTTCTTTTTTTTTTTTTTGCAGCCAATATATGTACTGTATATATATATATATATATATATATATATATATATATATATATATATATATATATATAGAGAGAGAGAGAGAGAGAGAGAGAGAGAGAGAGAGAGAGAGAGAGAGAGAGAGAGAGAGAGAGAGAGAGAGAGAGAGATGGGATGTCTGCTACTTTAGTCTGCTACTTCACTACTCTGCTACTTGTGGACCCTCTAAATTGTAACTGAGTAGCTATAGCACTTTTTATAAGCCAAAAGTAGTGGAATAATGGGTAGTGGACTTAAGAAATTCAAAACGGCTACCACCATTTTTTTTTTTTTTTTTTTTTTCAAGAAAACAATTTTGGCTATGATACATAAATAAACAACAGTTTTCCTTGAAGTTTATTTATTTATTTATTTTTTTGTGTGTGTGTGTATAGCTGAGTAGTGGATAATTATTTTGCAATTTTGAAAAGTAGTTCTAGTAGCAATAGTGGTTTCATCTTGTGGATGTAGTGGTAGCTGTTTAAAAAATTTGGTAGCAGCACCTGCTTCTGTATATATATATATATATATATATATATATATATATATATATATATATATATATATATATATATATATATATATATATATATATATATATATATATATATATAATTTCATATTATCTTTTGTGCATAACCTGCTCTTAACTTTCATGGTATTAATTTTACAAGTTGATTGAGACTTCCCAGTAGTTCTAATATTATTTTGAAGGGACATTATTGATTTCTCATGTTATTGATACAATTGACAATCTTCCAGCTACTCACTGCTCTCCAAATACCTGTGGTTCGTACAGGAGTTGTCTCTGTCCTTTCCACTCTCCTGCTGTCATTCCAGAGTTCCCCAACAGCATTTCACAAGGTAAGCAAAGTAAAAGACATTATATGAACTTAACATGTAATTATATTATAAACATTAGTAATATTTCAGATGATATGAATTTATGGTTCTTGTTGGGCAGGTTATCCCAGCAATGGTAGATGTGTTTGGGCAGCTGGAGAGGGAGGGATCACCGTCTTCAACTGCAACCCTTGGTCGTCTGGCTACCCTCTGCCACACCCTCATGGCTCTCCACCCAGGCCAGCCAGACATTTACCAACCCCTCATGAATTGTTTGGAGGTCAGTGGTGATTTTTGCCAAAACTTCCATTTTCACAATGTCATAATTTCCAGTTAAGGTCATTCATATGACTTACCATATGTAATGGCTGGGTTACCACCACCATATGACTATGTATTTTAGTAAAAGGAACATAATTAATAGTTATGGATAGTTAAAGGTAGATGTTGAATCAGTGCATGAATGCTATGTTCAGAAGTCATGTAACATAGAAAGATAGATAGTGTGTTCAAAATTGAATGGTCACACATGAGAAAGATAGAAAAAAAAAAGAAAAGAAAAGAATGCAGTTAGTATTGTTGGTAAATATTGTAAAAAAAGAATACTCAGAGGTAATTGTGCTGTGGGTATAAAACTATTTAGCCTTCTGATTGGACAAATGCCTGATTTTAGGTAATAATTGGGAACAAAAGAAAAGAAGCACTCACTTGTTGATTATAATTGGAGCTCCTTCCTTACAGAAATATCCAGCTCCCTCAGAGGAGGACATTCAGGAGGTGATCCAGGAACACCAGTGGGGACCCATGGAGGAGGGAGCACGAGGTTTGGGACCAGGACAGGCGCGCAACTCAGCAGGGGTCAGTGAGGTGCCTTTTGTGTACCAGCAGCGGCTACCTGACCAGAAAGTTGGCCTCCGCAACTTAGGCAACACTTGTTACATGAACTCTGTGATACAAGCTCTCTTCATGACTGACAGGTGTGTAGTGAGGTAAAACACTAAGGAAAAGGTCCTGGTGTAGAGAAAAATATTTCTGGTAATGATATGGATGTTGAACTGTGATTGTATAGACTGGATCGATTCATGTTGCTATAGATTGCAGCAGTCCATCCTGTAAAAGACAGAATGTCTAATTTTAAGAAAACAGATGGATTCATTAATGTCAATAACTTATTTGCCCAGATCCAGCAAGTTTAATGGAATTGAATACTTCTTTTGTGTGTTTCTGGTCCCCTTTCCCTTACAGTTTTGTTATTACAGGTCAAGACCCTTTCTATCTTGTAATATTATAGTTGTGCAACTGGAGAGACAGTGAGACAATTGCAATACTTCACAGCTTTCGTCATGGCATCCTACGGGCTGTACCACGAAGCAACCAGCAACTCCTAGTGCAGCTGCAGCATCTCTTCAGCATGCTGTGC
Source organism: Portunus trituberculatus (assembly GCF_017591435.1). NCBI lineage: Eukaryota > Metazoa > Arthropoda > Malacostraca > Decapoda > Portunidae > Portunus > Portunus trituberculatus. The sequence goes on from NC_059291.1 coordinate 12,314,158, forward strand.
TTTACTCACCGCACTTATGTTGCTCCACGGCATTTCCATGACAAGTCCAGGCCCTCGTGGTTTAGTCCAGGCATGCAACAGGATTGTTCAGAATACTTAAGGTATTTCTCTCTCTCTCTCTCTCTCTCTCTCTCTCTCTCTCTCTCTCTCTCTCTCTCTCTCTCTCTCCAAACCATTCTTTTCATAAGAATTGCAGCTTCAAAATATATAATCTTGAACTTAGTTATCAATATTCCTTAAGAATATTTGTAATTCATCTTCATTGCAATGAACATGCATGACAAACAAGATCTCTACTTCACAGACACCTCATGATAACCCTTCATGAGGAGGAACGTGCTGGCCAGGCCCTGCCTGAGTATCAGGAGCGGGTCATCATTGAGAGCGAGACAGCCAGCTTAGCGTCAGACCTCCAGCCTTTGCCTTATGACTCAGCAACAGAGGACTTTGTGGAGGGTGAGCAGGCCCTTAAGGCTGACGGTGGAGAGGAGACACAGGGCATCACCATTACTCCTGCTGGTGCACTGCAGACTGGTAGTGAAGATGGAATTGTGCTGAGGGACCTGAAATCTGTGAATGCTGAGGAGGATGCTCTTACTTATAATAGGAAAAAGATGTCTGTTCATATGCAGTCATTTAAGGGATACCTGCAGGGAGAACCCATGGAGGGAGTGCATCATGGGGATCAAATGCCTCCTGCTGGAGAATGCTTAGTGAAGGAGGTGTTGGAGGAGACAGATGATGCAGACATGGTAGATGCTACTATGCCACAGTCTCACAATGAAGATGCAGATCAAGTCATGCATAATTTATGTGATAATAAAAAAATTACACATAGCTGCCTCCCACAAGACATTGAACAAAGATTAGATATTGTGGAAATGGACACTACACCAGAAAGTTCTTCAAAGTCTATGAACTACAAGCGCAAGCATAATACAACACCAGACAGTGTTACAAGGCAGATGTTGAAATCTCCTAAAGGAGACATGACCTCAGACATTGATAACAGCTCAGACAGTGGCATCAGTGGAGATTTGGCAGAGGATGGAGAAATCCACATCAATAGCCCCAATCCTAGCAGTCCTCTCTCTAAGGAAGTGTGTCCAGAGACCAAGGGCCTGACTATTGAGGAACTAGTGAGCAATATATCCAACAATGAGGACAATGAAAATGAATACTTTGTAAGTTTAGTTCACAAAGTGTTTGGTGGAAAATTAGCAACATGCATTAAGTGCTTACAGTGTAAAACAGAATCCATACACAAAGATGTCTTCACAGACATTCATCTAGCATTCCAGGACACTGATCGCTACAGTGCAGCTGATGCTATCAGGAAAAACCCAAGTCGACTTGTCAGACAGGCTGATAAAGAACATTCAGGAGAGCTAAGCATAGAAGACTTGATCAGAAGTTATCTGACTTCAGAGAGATTAACTGGAGAAAATCAGTATGAATGTGAACGGTGTGGAGGAAAGCAGGATGCTGAACGTTCCATCCAGATTTTGGAGCCTCCAGAACATCTCATTCTGACACAGTTAAGGTTCTATTATGACACTGCCCGTGGACAGCGACAGAAAGTGTTCACCAATGTAGAGTTTGGAGAGGAGCTTCTGCTTCCAATTCGATACTCAACACAAGGGTCTTTTGAACAAGATCTTAACCCAGGAAGTGAAGAAACTTCAGTCTCTGGAGAAAGTGAAAACAGAAGGCAACAGGGATATGCAACAGAGGTTACAGAAGGTCAGAGCTCCCTTTCAGATAGCATAACATCCATTCAGGGACACTCTAGCTTATCAAGTGCAAACACTGCAGCATATCCAATCACTATTGGTGATTCTAGTGAACAAAGCTACCAGCTTTGCAAAAATTCCTCAGGTCAAATTCAGCATAATAATTCTGAAAGTGGCAGTACTAGTACTCATGATATTGAGGAAGCTTCCAGTTGTTCTAGTATAAATAGCCTACAAGAGATCATCTTTAGTAATAGCAAAAAGGAAATGAGAGAGCATGAAAATATCAAAAGCGCTGATAAAGATTCAGTACAGGTGACGGATGGTTTGCCAGGGTTCAAGCAGACCTCAAAGCCATGTAGCACCAACACCAGTACTATTACCACTAGCACCAGCAGTAACACCAGTAGTGGCAACAGTAATGATAACAAATGCCATTCTAAACCTGGCATGTTAAATGACAAGAACAGTAAACCAAGTGAATGCTACAGAGATAACAAGAAAAAATGTGTAACTGAAGGAAATAATTTATCCAGTAGACATGAAACTTCATTGGCAAATGCTTCAGATGAGTCTCGTGTGAGTGTTGATTGTGCTTGTGAGAATCAAAGTGAGTGTAGTGGAACTAGTGGAAAAATTATTAAAGGCTCATATGTAGAACTGGGTCTAACAAATTCTACTGTCAGGAATGTGCAACCCAGTTGCAGCTATTCATTGGGCTTTGTTCCTGATATTAGGAATGGTTTTGTTAATAATGACAGGTTTAAAGGTGATATTAATAGGTCTTTGCAAGAAGACTCTAGTACAGGATTCTGTGCCAGCCCACAACACAGCTCACAGCCAGATTGCAGCTGTAGAACAATCACAAGCCTCCCACAAACAACATCCATGAGTACTGGATCATCTGATTGCTTCTCCTCTAAAGATGAGTGTGAGGACACTCAAGATGTAACCTATGCCCGCTATGCCCTCTATGGGGTGGTGGTGCACTCAGGCTTCTCATCTGAAGGTGGCCACTACTACTGCTATGCCAGGAACTCTTCTGTGGCTGCCCTCCCTGAGTCAGCCAGAGAAAGGTGTGTTTCACTGACTTGTTTTGATGTTTTATATATCAAGTGAATGCTTTTCTGAATTTGTAATATTTGTAAGTTATGCTGCATACATTTGTTGTAAATTAAAAGACCATGTACTTATATTTCATTGTTTTGATGTCTATAATTACATATAATTATATATATATATATATATATATATATATATATATATATATATATATATATATATATATATATATATACTATATATCTATATATACTATCTATCTATCTATCTATCTATATATCTATATCTATCTATCTATCTATCTATATATATATATATATATATATATATATATATATATATATATATATATATATATATATATATATATATATATATATATATATACACATATATATATATATATATATATATATATATATATATATATATATATATATATATATATATACACACATATATACATATATTTTTCTTTTGAGTAGTCACGGGATACTTGGTGGTTGGTACAACTTCAATGATGAAAAAGTGACCAGTACAACATTCTCCAACATTACCAGCCTTACCCGCACCTTTAACAGGGACACTGCATATCAACTCTTTTACAAGAAGGTAAGTATTAACAATTTCTATTGTATAAAACTATCAAGTTCACAAGTTTCACTGACATAGATGCAAAGAATAAATAACTTTACTTTCCCATCACAAGTGTTTCCTTTGCTTGGTCAGCTGAGTGATTGTCTGACGCCTGAGGTTCCACTGATGGAGGAATTCAAGTGCTTACGCCTGGACTTGCAGGAAGCAGTAGAAAATGACAATCTGCAGTTTCGCAGTGAGCAGGAACGAGAGGCCCAGCGACGGCGCCACCAGGTGCCAGGCCACTCACCCTTCTCCCGGTATTCTGACCATGATGACACTCCTCCTCCAGGGGGGTGTGGGGCAGGGCCAGGTGGGGGTAGCTTCAATACAGCCTCTAGAGTGGTGTTCTGAGCTGTCACCAGGGAGTGAAACTGGTGGAAATAATTCCACAGTGAGAAAACTGACAGTCTTATAAGCATAGCCAAGGTCAGGCTTTACTTAGTTTGAGCTGTAGTGGAATTCCGTAGTTCCTTAAGAATAATATCCTTGTAGATTAGGTGAGTAATCTCTATTTCCTGGTTATGTTGAAATATACTGCTATTCTGCCACTATCATCATTCTAACTAATAGCACTTTATATACTTGTATACACTGTTACAAAAAACATTGACACTCCCATTAATTCATCCAAACAAAGATAGAGACTTAAATGCTAACCCTATTAGTAATGTGAGGTAAGAATCTCCTTTCAATGAATGCATTCTTGTAGTAAAGTTTTAAGAAGGACGTACTGGCTTGATGTTGGGAATGTGTGTATTTTTGCAATCAGCTTATGAACTTTGGCATAAACAGTAGAAATGTATGTAGCTCCTGTAGAAAACAAGGGGACAAGTCTGAATATATGAGATAACATGGCATTGAGGGTACTGGAGTATGCAATAATGACAGCAATGGACAAGAGCTAGAGGAGACTTGCCATGTCTGTCCTTTCTAAAGGAACTAAGAAACTGTCATTAAGATGGATGCAAGGATGTTTTGGTGACTAAGATTGTCATTATAGGAAGTGTGAGTGAGCAACATGTGAGCTTTTGATAAATATTCATTTGATAATATTGTATACACAGGAAAGTCAAATATAATTTGATTTAAAGTTTGTGCTTAACACTGACCAGCCTTTAGGAAATTAAATTAATTCGTCTACTGCCCTAAGAGTTCTTGCCCCTTGAATGTATAACAGGTTTTGCAACATTTGAATAATGTGATATTCACTACTCACATGGATAGGAGTGATATTTCTTGTAGCAAAGACCAGATTTACTGTTCAGGATCTAGGCTTCAGAAATTGACTTGGGAGAGATTAAGGAAATATCACAGATGAGATGCCAAAGCATCTTGTCTACTGGTATATGTCCCTGTCATCTGTAGTCTTGTTTCAACACACCATCATGGAAGGGCAGTGGCAACCCCTCACTTTGCCTCACTATCTTCTCAGTAGCCTCCTCACATATCTACAGGAGTGCACCTGTCAGGAGATTCCTATAACATTTTTTCAACAGGGTAAGTGATAATTCTTTGTAGCAGTCTTTGGTCTAATTGTTTGGATGAGGTGATGGGTTAACATTTGCAATTTTTTTTTGTTGCGTATTATACACAAAAAATGTCTGCTCAAAATGCTTGGGTTATGTTTTGATTAAGGGTGGCAAATGCTGGTTACTTCAGTAGCATATAGTATATGTATATACATATTTATTTATATAACAAGTCCCATTTGTTATAGAATAGGACTTTTGTAATGACATGTAATCCCAGTATCTGGGAGTAACACAAGATATTAATGGAATCATCTCAGTAAATTCAGCAGGAATTGGTGATAACTGTGGTTTCATGCGAGACAATTGTTTATATTATAAAATAGTAACAAAATTATTAGCATTTGACTTCAAAATACTGTTGACAGCTGTTTCATTATATTGTTGATATTATTTCATTATTATTATTATTATTATTATTATTATTATTATTATTATTATTATTATTATTATTACATCATCATCATCATCATCATCATCTGCATCTTCATCTCCATCTCATTCCCATATCATCATTATCATATTTTATCATCATCAATATTATTATCACAGTTCCCTTTTTGGATAAAGCTGCCATTTAAGGGAAATGTTAGCTTGGTATACAGATAGATTATTATTATTTTTATTATTATTATTATTATTATTATTATTATTATTATTATTGTTTTATTATTTTTGTTATTATTATTATTATTATTATTGTTATTATTATTATTTTCATTAATTTATTTATGAGCATCATTTATTTAATTGAAACTGACATAGTTGCTATACTATAATCAGTTATAAAGTTACATTATGTGATCAGTAGGCATCTTCTCAGATATATGTGGTGTTGAAGGTTATTATAAGGATGCTTCCTCCAAAAATGTCATGGAAAGAGATGTGTGTGTGTGTGTGTGTGTGTGTGTGTGTGTGTGTGTGTGTGTGTGTGTGTGTGTGTGTGTGTGTGCATGAATACACTAGGGTGTATGTTTGTATGTGAACATGTACAGTGAAGAAGGGAGTAATATATTGTGAGACAAATTTCTTTATCTGGAAAAGGTTATGTGTTTTGTTTCTTCATAATGTAGGTATCTTTATTACTGAATACTGATCATGAGTTATTGTATGTGAATAGCATTCTAATATCTTGCCCAGGTACTTAATATTTATTTCAATGTGATTTGTAAGGAAGAATGGAGAGGTGCATGACAGGCCAGAATCTTGTGGAACAGTGCAAGGCAAATAGCCAAGAGGATAAGATGATTAATTCTTAGAACAGAAAAGCTATGCTTTGTTTTGTGGTGGGCAATGACATATCTTTGTGTATTTAGTTTCCTTTCTCTTCATGACACAATAGTGTGGTTGAATCATGTTCCCACAGCTTGCTGATTAATTAAAGGTGAGAATTCTTTACTGTAGTAGTGTGTGTTGAAGTTTCCTGGTTGACACAGACTTTGTGGAGCTATTCACTTTACTATTTGTTTTTATTGTCTAACAATTATATGTATTATATTTTCACAAATATTCATAGTTTTATTAAAGGAAGTCTTATATGCTTGATATAATATATCTTCATAAATTATTATAAGCATCATGTTCGTCATTGTCATCCTTGCTGTTGTCATGTCGTCAGCATCATCATAGTTGTCATCATCAGTAATGCCATTCACCACTTTCTATAGAAAACAGGGTTTCCAAACTTTAGAAAGTATAACAGTTCAAGAAGAAAATCTTCCAATCAATGAAATGTTACAATGGGCCACACGTCCAGTCATGCACCACCTACGTGTATGTCACTACACATAACCTCGTTTCACTAACAGGCTTCACTTCATGAGACAATCACTGTGGAGTAATTTCAGTGAATTTCAACCTACATTAGTATATCACTATACTATATAGTATCAATCATGGAAACTGCTGGCTTCTGGCAAAATACATAGGAAACCTTATCAACTTCTGTCAAAGTATCTTGTCCTGTATTAGTCATGAAAGCCTTTTATTGTATGCTGGCAGATCACCAAAATCTATAAATGATCCTAAGTCTTGTTAGAAATTGCTTTAGTTTCTTGAAGACTTAGGTACCTAGTGCATATACAATATCAGTTGGTGCAAAAGTCAGGGGACATGAGTTAAGAGGCCAAAATGAAAATTGCTGAATATTAAAGTGAATACTAATGGGTTACATGATATACGTACATATATCTTAAATTTTTACATCCCATTCTCACTGGTCAAAACTCCATATTTGATACTGTTTTAGATATACTTTGATATAAGCTTTTCATACTGCAAGTGATTGTCTCATTTGGCAGATTACTTTTATACTATCATCTGTGATAATGGTCATCACATTATCTGAAGTGAGTTCTGTGATGCTCACTGAGCTGGGCGCCTGGTGTCAGTGTGTGGAGTGTGTGGTATAGCCAGCACAGCCACTAGTGCCACTAGCTGGTGGGTTCATCTTCATTGTCTATGAGAGAAACATTACCTATTCTTGATTTCAGGATTGTAAGCCAAAGTTTCACTTAATTATCCTATTTTATTAAATCTTCATTGAAAAAATGTTAATATCAGCACTACTATTCTTTTAAATTCTAAAGCTTATTCATCTGCTATTTGTTATTATAAGAAATCCATTGAATGGCACAATTTCCTGACCATTTTGTCATCCTTTAAACTCTTCTTACAATGCAACATGAAGCATTTGGTTGTGAATACTCATTGCTAATGAGGCAAAGCTTTTTACAAATAGAGAATGACATTAATATTGCTGCAAGAGGAATTTCTTGTTACAGAAGTTCAAACATAAGTTTATTTTTTTGTGCAAGATTATCTCAGGAGTAAATTGCTTGAAATACATATATTTTTTAAATGTCTAATGAAAAAACTCCTAATAAAGTTTTTCTCATTTATATATTCACTAATTCACTATAAGATTCCTTTCTTCAGATATTGCACTCATTTTGGCTTTGAACTAAGAAAATTAAGGGCTTAGTAAGCGGTGACTGTATTTGTGGTGCTACTGGTAATATTGTGGAGGGCAGTGGCAATGATGGGGATGGCTAGAGAAGCTGCAGTACACCATCCATACAGGTGCTAGGGTACAGGAATATTTGAGGGAGAAACACTATGCTACTTATGGGTGCATCCAGAAAGCTGTTTATTCTTCTAACAATTTTAAAGATTTTAATTTTGTTTAGAGTATTAGAGAAGGTATGTGACTGAATTTATATGTATGTAGAGGTGTTTGAGAGTTCTTTCAGATGATAGAAGAATACGGTGCATTCTTGATGCTTCCCATTGGTTGAATTTTTTTTTTTTTTTTCAAGTGATATATATATATATATATATATATATATATATATATATATATATATATATATATATGTGTGTGTGTGTGTGTGTGTGTGTGTGTGTGTGTGTGAGAGGTAGTGTTTCATGCAGTATAATAACTAGATAATTTTGCTTCCTAATAGTTTCTTATATGGATGTGTGATAATTCTTTTTAAAGATATATTTTATACAGATGTGTTTGAGCTTCACTGAACTACTTTAGCAGGTGTAGGTTAGATAATCTGCATCCAAGGTGAACACATTGTTTTGGATGTTATTATATTGTTGGATCTTCTGGAAAACTGTAAATAAAAAGAAACTGGTGAAGGCATCAAGGAAAGATGTGCTCTTCAACCAGATCCTCATATTCTGAATCATTGTTACCACATTTATGGAATAGTGTAGTTGATATCAAATTATGATTAAAGACGCGCTGCAAGAATAAGTTTTATGAGAATCATTTAAGAATTGTGAACATATTTTCCGTGTGCAATAATGGCTTGCTGGAATTCCTTCCTAGGATAGGTCAGGCAAGCATAATCCTCTGTGTCTCGAGCATTACTGACTGTTTTCATGCTTTGGTGTATTTTGGTGGTGGTGTCTTGCCAGTGGTGGTTGGGCAACACTTATGTCACTTATTTGTATTGAAAATTAATATTGCACTGATTAATTTTCCTGTTATAGAAATGTACTATCTTATGAGTCATTAAGTGTTCAGCAATGTTCTTAATTTGGCAGCACCTCATCAAGTTACACAGAGTCTTGGTACTTCTCAAGTATTCTAGTAGCAGGTTTTATTCAGGATGTATTGTATTTATTTAGTTTTTAAAATCGGACAAAGTGAGGAAGGTAACTTTTATTAAGTTTTATAATGTCATAATGAATTAAGAAGTTGTTTATGCAGGTCTCTTTCCTGTATCATGTTCTGTTCATGATATCAGTCATATCTTTCACATTATTGTGATTTGTAATTTTATATTACAAAAATTTAATAAATATTTATAACTGTGATTGCTGTTATGCTTGTTTTTATTTACAGTTATGGTGGCATAACACAGTAATGCTTGCACTATCATATATAGAGATAACTTTGAGAAATTGCTGGAAGGAGACAGCCATGAGCAGCAGGACTTTAGGCAGTGTCTACACTACTCTATAACCTCAGGTAGTAGGCAGTCATGCTTCATCTTACCACATTTCAAACTCACCTTAGCATATTCTGTAAACATCACTCTAGTATTTCTGTTTGTTAAAATCTGATCATATATTTAAATACAAAAATGTGCAAATCTTTCATGACACTGTTACAGCACATTTGCATAATAAATCATTATAATTTGATTTTTTTTTTTTGTCTTTTTTTAAGAATTCATTTAGAAAAAAAAAAAAAATTTAATTATACCTTGAAATTATTCAGCTCCTCTCTGGTGCAGTGGATTTATCATATATATTTATTCATTGGATCTCTGGAGCAATGATTTCATACTCTAAGATTTCCCATTCTGCAGTCTTCCTTGGTCCATGTATGTCAGCATGTTTTGAAACTACAGAAGGATTGCCACTCTTCTAATAACAACGAAAGGTAATGGAAAACAACATAATTTGGGTTGATATTTCAACTATAATATGCAAATGTATTTCCACTTCAGGTAAAGTGAAGAATGGAAACTGCAGAAACATGAACATAACAAAGGTTAGACAATTCAGAAGTGGGAAAGTATGTATGTATTAATCACTAAGTGGTTTGAATTATGATTTTTTTTTTTCTGACATTGTGACAAGTATGCAACTTTATCCTGCACAAATTAGTTCAACTGACTCTTTATTCTACTGAAAGTTTAAGGCCAAAGAAAAACATAATTAATGGATTCTTTTTAGAATAAACAAGTATAAGAGTACATGTCAAGATGTTAAGACTAATAAAGTGGTTTTCCATATTCAAGATTAATAAGTGCATGTAGTGTTCATATTAATCATATTCAAGGATATGCCTTTATAGAATAACATTTCCATTTCACGATTCAATCAGCAAGATCCATTAAAAATCATCTTTAATTATTAACTCTAATCCTTATTAGCCTATAATCAGACACATTCTCTACCAAAAACATTAATCAATATAAGACAAAAATTAAATACACATTTGAGTTTTCAACTTTGTATACTAACTGAAATTTAGAGAAACCAGAGTTCAAATATCCTATTCCTATTTCAATTATGTACACTGAATTCCTCTGAATTGCTGAAAATCATTAGCCAACTTGGTACAAACTAGAAATCCTTTAAACAAAATTAGAAATAAGAAAATGGGTTTTGTAAACCCCAGCATCAAAATATCACTGCATTGCAAAATTTTTTTTGGAAAGAACCTAAATATAGATTACATCCAGAATTATGAATAAAGGATTCTCAACCTGTAACAATATAGTAACTTCAGTAATCTAATACATCCTCACTTAATAAAATCTTAACTTACATATATGAAAATGCACAATTATTTAACATATTTTTCCATGAAACGTTTGTGGAACTCTGATCGTAAAGAGTCATTGATGAAAGACTTTTCTGATTTATCAGGTTCTGAGGCTGCACAGTTTTTGAACACCACATCATCGTCCCATCGCTTCTTAACCTTCATGTCAGACTTGGGTGCTGCCGCAAGATTGAGAAGTGGGTTGCCCGAGATAATGTTCTCCATGCGTATCCGCTCCTCCTGCTCCTGCCTTTCTTGCTGTTTCCTGGCATCCTCCTCTGCCCTCTCCCTCCTAATGCGTTCCAGCTCAGCAAACAGGACTGCCTCGTCATCTGAGTCATCAGAATCAGACGCATCATCGTCATCATCTTGAGGGTCATCAGCATCCAGGTTAGATGGGGCAATCTGGTCCAGTCTTGGCTTCTTGGATGATGATGATGAGGAGGAGGAGCTTCCAGAATCCCTTATGGCATTGTTGCTGCTGCTGCTGCTGCTGCTGCCACTCCCGCTGCCACCACTGCTGCTACTGGTCCGCTTGTCCCTGGCAGCACGCTCACGGTCCTCCAGCTCACGGCGGAAGTCACGGTTGCGGAGCTCTTCAGTAGTGGACTGGCCATGATCTCGGTATTTGAGCCGTGTGTGTGAAGCAAGGTCACGAGCCGAGTACTGCTTGGAAAGTGCACTGAGGTCGCGCTCCCCTCGGCCCATGCCACCCTTGGCTGGCTCAAATGTGGGTCGTGCAGCTGTAGTCATGGTGGCTCTGAAAATGGAGGAACCATATTACACTAAACTTAAATGTACAAAGCTACTTTTGTCACATGACTCTGTGAAGCATTATGGAAACACTCAAGTTGAACTGAGTGTTTCCATAATGCTGGGGTCTGAATGCCTGGCAAAACACTAGATAAGCATGAATCACATGCGATCACCATAGATTTCTTACCTAAATTTCTTACCTAGATAAGGCCAGAGCCCCATCTACAAGCAGATGAAACCTCCAACCAGGACCGTGTTTGAAGACATCCAGTCGGATGGCGTAGGGTTGGCTAATATGGTTTCATCCAGACTCCATAGAAACACTTCACACATACCCATATAGAACATTACCCAGAGATAAATTGAGTTGGTGTGAATGCAGCAACAGAAATTGCAGTAACAACATGTTCAGGGAGATAATTCCAAACAGGCAACACCCTAATTGAAAAAAAACTGAGCCTTGACTTCAGTCTCACAGTGAAGAATAGTCAACTTGTAGGAATGACCTCTCATTCCAGCAATATTGTTCCTGACAAAATAAGTTATCTAAATCAGGACACAAGCCATGTAAAATCTTGTAAACCATGATAAGATCAGCTCTAAGTAAACCGCCTTTAATTGAGTACAACTTAAGTGCAGAGACATTCAGAGTAACTCAAGTCTCTGAACCCAGACATCATCTTTGTCCACTTCTGCTGTACTCCCTCCAACAATCTAAGATCGCCAAGGTAGCCTGTGTTCCACACCACAGACGAGTATTCCAGGATTGGACATATATGGATAACAAATACAGCTTTCATAAATTAAGGGGAGCGGCACACTGTGCCTTTTAGAATGCCATACCCCACCTCACTTGCCTTCATTGCAGTTTCTCTAACAAGTAGATGGAATTTAACAGAAAACCCACAGTTATAGACTTGAAGTATTTATTCTGGACGTTTCGAAGGCCACTGCCTTCATCTTCAGCAGTACAAAGCAGAATGAAAAATACAAGTGAACTGAACCAAGAAAAGGGGGAGGGACAGAGAATGAGAGTAATGTGGCACAGTGTAATTAGCCAATCCCACCTGTCAGCTTCACCCTACTCAAACCCTATCAGGACCTGACCTGTCTTTACCACTAATCCCTAGATCTGGTAGGGATTTAGTCACCAATGCTCTCTTTAATGGCTCTAGCTTAAACATTCCTTCACCTAGATTATAATTCTTATGGTTCTGTATACAAACTGATTCTAAAATCTTGCGTTTTTCTAAATTGTTACATTTGAATAACATTTGGCTAGAATCCCAATCAATTGAGAACACTGGTAACTAAATCCCTTCCAGATCTAGGGATTAGTGGTACAGACAGGTCAGGTCCTGATAGGGTTTGAGTAGGGTGAAGCTCACAGGTGGGATTAGCCAATCACACTGTGCCTCTGTCCCTCCCCCTTCCCTTCTCTTGGTTCAGTTTGCTTGTATTTCTCATTCTGCTTTGTACTGCCGAAGATGAAGCCAGTGGCTTTTGAAATGTCCAGAATAAATACAGTCTATAACTGTGGGTTTTCTGACAAGTTCATATTCACGATAGTGTGATATTCCATCCCAGATGGAACTTAAGTTCATGGTCTACCCATACACCCAGATCCCTATGTTTTTGCTTGAGTGAAATTTGTTGAGTACCAATAAAATATGGAAGTGAATCAGATGCATTATGGAAACGTCTACAAAATCTAATTGTGACACATTTCTCAACAGAAAACGACAAGCCCCATGATTGAAAGACTGGTCTCAAGGAGTTTGTTTACATCTCTCTGCATTAAGTAATGGCTTAGTTCAAAGTCAGCTTTAGAGATTGGGACAGCTAGGTATAATTTAAGATCATCAGCAAAAAGGCAATATTTACTAATCAAATTAGAAATAATGTGATTGATGTACACTAGGAATAAGAGAGGCCCAATCACAACCTTGAGGAACACCACTCCCAATATGGACACTACAACTTGGGGAGCCCTGGACAATAACTTTCACTGCCGTACCAGATAAATAATCATGAAGCCATCCCAACAGAGTACTTCTGATACCAATACTGTGTAACATAGTAAGGAGCAGTTGATGGTTGACTACATAAAAAACTTTCCTGTAATAAAAAAATACAATATCAACTAAGAATCTTTGATCATAATAATCAGTGACATCGTTACAGGTGTACAGAAGTTGATCAGAAACAGATTTACCAGACCTAAAGCTAAATTAATGATGAGAGAGAGACCAGGTGGTTACTTTAAAAATAAGTAGACAAGTGAGAAACGATGGTTCTTTTAAAGGACTTACAGCAAACAGACGTCAGACTAATGGGTCTACAATTAAGGGGATTATAGTGAATACCACCTTTGAATAAAGCAGTAACATTTGCTTCCTTCCAGTCTGAGGGAACATGCTTGGACGATAAAGATTTCTGACAAATGAGTAAAATAGGATAACTTAAAGAGGATGCACATCTTCTCAGCAGTATTGGTGGCAGTAGATCTGGGCCAGAGCAACAACTTGACTTAAGTTTTGACAGTATAGATTCAATGCTAAAAATGTCAAACATGTAATTATCAAACTCCAATACAGGCAAGGATTATCTAGGATAACATTAGAGAACACTTCAGAGAAGGTTCTAATGAAGTATTCAGCCATGTTAGCACTCTCCGTGAGCCATTCACCATCCCTTTCTAGGGGGTCAATAGTTGGTCTGTTAACTTTTTTCCGACAAATGTATTTACGGAAATGTTTGGAGTCACCATCCCCACCACAGACTAGTGACAGTTCATAGTTGCTTACTGCATTATGTACTGATTCACTATATTGTAATGATGCAATATTAAAAGAGAACCACAGTCTAGAGGCCACAAGGGAAGATCTCCCAAATCTTTGACGAACATCTTTATAATCAAGCCAACATTGTCATTTCAGAAGTTTGGCAGCTGCCTAGGCATTTCTGAACCAAGATGGTCTCCTAGTGAGAGAGCAAGTTTTTACAGGAATAAATCACTGGAAGGCTTCCTGTAACATATTCCTAAATTTAACATACATTAGGTTAATATTAAATGCAAAGAATTCAAAATCCCAATCGATGTTACTTAAATAAGTATTAAACAGATTATAATTTCCTTTGAAAAAGTCATATTCGTTGACATTATCATTTAGGGTAAGCAGTGTAAATGTATACTTCAATAAGATAGGGAAATGATCACAGCCAGGTATAGGGTCAAATAAAGTAATATAGGATTATTCTGTCAGTATCAGTGGTAAAGACAAGATCAAGGATATTGTCAGAACAAACAAAGGTTGGTGTATTTATCCACTGTTTAAGTCCAAGAAGTGTAAAGACATCCAAAAACCTATTATCCATTGCAAATTGACCTAGAGGGATATCAGAGGACCAATCAATAGTAGGAAATTTAAAATCACCTGTCAAAACTAACTCCCTGTTGACAAAATAAGTCTCAAGAAAAGAAATAAGTGCAATGTTATCAGGTGTAGAGTTGGTAGGTGGCCTATATACAGCTACCGTAATGATATCAGGTAGGTTGAAATCAGGGAGATACAGTCCAATGGTGTTGGTATGGTCATAAATAATTTTACCTATTTTTATGCTATCTTTAATAGGATATAAATACCCACCCCATGTTTTCTTGTATAGGTCGAGGAATCATGTCTAAAGAATTTGTATCTAGGGATGTTAACAGTAGAGGTGGGAATAAAGGGGCACAACAAAGTTTCAGTAACACAACACTTATCAATGCAATTATCTATAAGCATGTCACCCCCCAAAAAAATGGAGATGAAAATATAACAGGAGATAGGAAGAAAATGGATTATAAAGATTTCTTATCAATTCTGAATGAATGAATGGATTCTGAATGACTGTTTTGCACTACAATCCACCACACCTCCTTCCAAACAGTATATCATCACTGCCATGAACAAAAACAGTTGTTGATAATTATGATGACAGCAGACCAAGGATGCTACTGAGAATCCGCAGACCAAGGGGGCAGTGTGGTGGGGTTAGCGTCGTTTTGTACACAAATACGACGTTTTGTACACATGCAGAACGACGTTTCGTACCTATAACAGGGTGCGTTTCGTACACACACACACACACACACACACACACACACACACACACACATATATATATATATATATATATATATATATATATATATATATAGAGAGAGAGAGAGAGAGAGAGAGAGAGAGAGAGAGAGAGAGAGAGAGAGAGATGGATCGATAGATATAGATATTCATACTATTATGAGGAATAATAAAGGAAATTCATGTTGTTGGGGTGCAATAGCTCAGCTGTTTGAGCTCTGGCTTTGAAGATTTGTGATCTTTCCCATACCAGGATTCATTTCAGTCAATATGCCAAGAAAATCTCCCAAAACTTTAGTCATTTTGTAAATTGTTTGCAATTTTTAGCTGATTTATAAATTGACAAGTTCTAACAGTTAGCTCGGAGCAGCTAGCTGCTCGGGTAGGTGTTAGCTCCTCCCTGTCAGCTGTTTTGTTTGTAAACAAACCTTGGAAGAGGGAACCCTGCCGTCTTTTTATAAGTGTGTCAGCTGCAATTGGCTATTTACTTCATAGAAAGACATTGAGCGTCATCAAGAGCTATGCAGCAAGTAATTATGTGCTACACCAGGAAACCTGTTAGCTGCCGCTAACAGCCAGCAGACGAATTCGTTCCGGTCACTGTTAGTTAACAGTGAACAGTTGTTGGCCCCGCGGAATGCATCCATATTGTCTGGATTTAGTTAATGACTGTAACATATATAGATCTACTCAGAGTTGGTAGAGCAATTACTTTGGTATTCAAATTATTTTTAATAACAATATTATTAAAAGAGTCAACAACTCCCATTAAGACTTTAAAACGTACAACCATTTATCATTCAAGTAAACTACCATTTCATCTACACAATTACTTATAAGAAATTACATGTAGTAAACACTAGGAGTGGTCGACTACCTGAACATAGCAATTGTTTTCCGAGTGTACGAATCATCGTTATTCTTGTGTACGAAACATCGTTTTCCTTGTGCACGAAACGTCGTTTTTACTTGTGTACGAATCGTCGTGGGTACAAAACATCGCACTCCCGTGTGGTGCCTCATGCTACTGACAGACACATCAGATGTCACCACCCCTGAGGCTCAAGTACTTATTTTTACATCCCTTCATAATTTCACCGCAAGCTATGTGTCCTTAACAGTAAATCTGAAACCCAACATGACATGAAGGACGATCAGAAAAATGCAAATACCACGACAAGAAAATGAGGAAACACTCACGTTTGTTGTTGTTTACGAGGCCACAGCGAAACACTTAGAGGCGACGAGCGTACACCATCATACTTGATGAGACTGGGAGAGAGGGATGAACAAAAATAAGACTGAAGGAACTGTGTGAATACAAATGAGACAATACAGAGTCTAATAGTAGTGTGATATGAATGAAGACCGGGTGACGAGAGCAAAGCAGCATAGAGTTTATTGGTAGACCCTTGAGCTAAATGTTAGTGGGAATTTTGAAGATGATATTGCTCCGAGAGCAAACTATTAGATACATTAACTTCCTACTGCAAATAAATATGAAAGTAAATCAATATTTGAATATCAAGAATACTCCATGGATTATGCAATAAATATGATAGGCTTGGTGAACGTGTCTATAAGTGTGTGTTTCCGTACACTACTGGGTTACTGGTGGACCTAACAAAAATAATGTCATGGCGAGGAGCTGCTCTGAGCAGGAAATATTGGCATGCCTGGCTAAGCATTTCAAACATGACACCTTTAAGAGTGAGCTGCAGAGGAAAGCTGTGCTGGCCGTGGTGCAGGGTGAGTGTAGCTGCCGTGGCGGCGAGGGAACAGGGAAGAGAGAGGCAAGACATGGCGCACTGCATCTCTGACAAGCACACTAATATTAGATAAAACTTCACAGTAAAAGCAGCATGAGGGGTGTACGGGACGGAATAAAAAGGCTTTACGCTGTTTTTATTATGGTGTTTTCTGGCTGCTTCATTCACCACACGGAAGACTGAGTACTCTAGGGAAAAGTGAACCTGTTCCTTATAGAGGAGCTCCAACCCTCTACCGTCGAGCCATGGCATCCTCCTTAGAGGCCAACTTCCCTGAGACCTGCTTGGCAAGCCGCTCAAACACTTATGTTAGCAACGCAGACAGATTTTGAAGTTGCTTCCATACAGGGGTTGATAGTGCTAGTGAATGACTGGCTGCTGAAGCAAGCCCGGGTATAAAAGTGGGTATTGTCTTAATATAGACGTCCCTCCAGCTCTCTCTGTTTCCCGGGCTCCCCCTTCTCAGCTCTTTCACGCAGCTGATTTGACATTACATATATGAAGCCATGCTGTTGGTCAATAAGGCAGAGATGGGAAATGGAGGAAATAGGATTGAAACAGTTGATTGGAGGAAAAATGGAGATGAAAATAAAAAGGAAATAGATGATAGATGGGGTAAATGGGAGTAAAACAAGAGATAGAAAGAAAAATGGATAACAGGAATAGGAGGAAATGGGAATGAAAATATGACAGCAAACAAGGGAATACGAGGAAATGATAATAAGATAGCAGATAGAAAGGAAATTAATAATGAATAGGGGAAGAGGATAATGAATAAAGGAAAAGGAGGAAATGGTAATGAGGATGACAATGAATAAGGGAATAGGAGGAAATGGGAATGAGAATAAGGATTTTTGGAGGAAATGGTAATAAAACACCAGATAGAAGTATGGATAACAAATAGGCGAAGAGGATAAGGAATAAGGGAATAGGGGGAAATGGGAATGAGAATGATAATGAATAAGGGAAGTGAAGATATGATAACAAATGAAGGAATAGGAGTGTGTCTGCATGTGTGTTGTTGATCAATAGCATGGCTTAATCCACATGACATCAAATCAGCTATGTAAAAGAGCTGCAAAGGGGGAGCTGGGAAACGAGAGCTGGAAGGATGTTTATATTAGAACAGTGTCCAAAACTGTATAATGTATGTAGAGAGTAAGGCTTTAATATAGGAAATGCTAACAATGCAACCTTTAACATGTATGTTACTATATTACTATGTAATGTAAGTGTAATAAACTCTGTAAGCTTTTATAAAAGAGAGAGAGAGAGAGAGAGAGAGAGAGAGAGAGAGAGAGAATATGAGGAGCAAAGAAAAAATAAGATTACAATCTTGAAGAGAAAGAGCAATATTGGGACATCTGTTACCAAATAAAAAAATATAGAAGAAGCAAGGTATAAAAGATAAAAGAAAAACAAACCAAAAGAAAAGAAAAAAAATAAGATCCAGACAGTGAAAAGCAAGGAGTTTGAATAGGGGAAGGTGGCATGATGTCACAAAAGTGCAGCCAACTTGCTATTGGTCCACTGCTGTCCCTATCTCCCCTACACCCAAAACATTACCAGCTGTCCATTGAAAATACATAGGAACACCCGAGTTACACGCCTTATTTTCCGTCTTATGTCCTTGTTTTGAGATTTCCTACCATATATGTGATCTCAAAAGATGTAATAGTCATGTCATACCATACCATTAAGATTTAGATGGTAAATCATACATACAAATGAGATAATACAGCATATTTTAGCTTTTGTGGACTTGGGTGAGAAGTGGGAGGCTGTCTTTGGGGCAAATGTATGGCTGGACCAGGTCATGTACACATGTAAATATACTGTAGATGTTGATTTTTCTTGGTATAGCAATTACTTAACACAGATGATCTTAATACTGTAGGTCTCTCTCTCTCTCTCTCTCTCTCTCTCTCTCTCTCTCTCTCTCTCTCTCTCTTTCTCTCTCTCTACAGCAACTATTTAGAATGATATGTGATTTCATGTCACTGTACATTAGAAAAGCATCCAATCACAGAAATTTTACTTCAGTTTTTGTTCCTTGTCATGCAATAAACATGAAAAAGCAATCTTTGTTATAATTTCTGGAAATTTTTGGTGTATTTCTTTTAATATTGTAGCTATTTGGCATTAACACCATTGATAATAGGTCTATGTGACTTATTTAGTAAACTATAATGTACAGTAAGCCCCCGCACTTGGTGAATTTCAGCTTGGCGAAATTCACTTTTGGCGGTAGGGTGGCCACAGACCACCAAGTGTATGTTTGGCGGTCTGACTTCAAACTTGGCGGCTGCATGGCGAACCACGCGGCTCTCCTGTGATGTCAGACCTCTCTCTAAACCTATCAGAATGCAGTGTGAGAGTCCCCTTCAGCCATTTTGTTTGTGTTACCCTCTGTTCTGCTAACATGGGAACGAATTCTGGCGATTTACCGCCAACATGGCCTCTACCAGCGCAACAGGTGGTACCGGTGGGAGTAAGGACAATGGTGGTGGCGGCAAGGACAAAAGTGGGCGAGGGAAATGGGTGGAAAAATGGGAGTACAGACGAGGAAAGCATCCCAAATGCTTGTTTATTGGTCTGTTTTGTACATGTGTTCTAATATATGAAGGCAAAAGATTTTATTTCAGCTCAAAAGATGGTATTTTAGAGATCAAAAGAGGGACTTTGGCAATGACCAAAGACTGATTGAGGCATTTTTTAAGTAATTTATATGGTATAAAGAACTCGTGTTTGGCGAAATTCACATTTGGCGGTAGTTTTGCCAGACTAATTAATTTGCTAAGTGCGGGGCTTACTGTAGTTTACATAAATCAAACCATCAGTTCTTTCTTATGTTTTGTTTAATATGGAAAAGGAAAGTGGCAATTTCCAGTTGCTTAAATTAACATGGGAGAGGCAAATGTTTTGCGTATATGCTGATCTTAAGCTCCCCCAGCTGGCTTAATTTTTTTTTTTATTATTTATTTATTTATTTATCTTTTTTTTATCTATTTATTTATTTTTGTATCTAATGTCCTCGGTGAAAAGAGATGCATGAAGCTCAACTCACTGATTCCTCTCTCTCTCTCTCTCTCTCTCTCTCTCTCTCTCTCTCTCTCTCTCTCTCTCTCTCTCTCTCTCTCTCTCTCTCTCTCTCTCTCTCTCTCTCTCTCTCTCTCTCTCTCTCTCTCTCTCTCTCTCTCTCTCTCTCTCTCTCTCTCTGGTCATATTTCTTTGAAATGTAGTGGTTTAATATTATAACTTGTCATTCTATTACCAGCACAACACTCTAAGATCAATAGATTTTTTCATTAGATAGATGTTAGAGGTTGCTATTTTTCATATTGGTGCTATAGATAAGGTATACCATAAATTACAATATTCCTGGTAAGAGGACAGGTTTGACCTATACTTAACCTTGATCTGTATTAGAAGAAATATGTTCAGGGAAAAACAATGATTTGTTTTCCAAGTTCATGAAATACAACATACAATATAATTTCCTACCCTTCCTTAGCTATAGACATTTGTAGTAGTGTAGTAAATGGAGATGGATAAAGGCAGTCCATTTCTTCTGGTACAGGCTCCCAGGATGTGTTCGTGTCCATGCCTACGGGCTCAGGAAAGTCCTTGTGTTACCAATTGCCGGCAGTATTGGCTGTGGGGAAGGTGGCCATTGTGGTGTCTCCCCTCATTGCCCTCATTAAGGTAAGCTTACCACATAACCCCATGTTTTGAAACACTGAGCTTTTACCAGGACTATTTTCAAAGACTACATTTTTTTTTTTTTTTTTTTTTTACATTACAAGGGCACTGGCCAAGGGAAAACAGTGTTTGAAAAAAAAAAAAAAAAAAAATCCCGCTGGTTGCCAGGCCCTGTTTAGAGGAAAGTAGGAGAAAGAAAAAACAAAAAAAATCTAAAAGGAGGGTCCAGTTAACGTAAGAGGTGTCTTGACACTCCTCTTTTGAAAGAGTTTAAGTCATAGGCAGGTGGAAATACAGACACAGGTAGAGAGTTCCAGAGTTTACCAGTGTAGGGAATGAAGGAGTGAAGATACTGGTTAACTCTTGCATTAGGAAGATGGACAGAATAGGGATGAGAAGAAGTAGAGAGTCTTGTGCAGCGAGGCCGCAGGAGGGGAAGGCATGCAGTTAGCAAGTTCAGAAGAGCAGACAGCATGAAAACAGCGGTAGAAGACAGATAAAGATGCAACATTGCGGCGGTGACTTAAAGAATCAAGACAGTCAGTTAGAGGAGAAGAGTTGATAAGACGAAAAGCTTTAGATTCCACCTTGTTTAGTAAAGCTGTGTGTGGATCCCCAGACATGAGAGCCATACTCCATACACGGGCGGATAAGGCCCTGTACAGAGCAAGCAGCTGGGAGGAGAGAAAAATGGACGAAGACGCCACAGGACACCTAACTTCTTGGAAGCTGATTTAGCAAGAGTAGAGATGTGAAATTTCCAGTTTAGATTTTTAGTGAAGGATAGACCGAGTGTGTTTAATGTAGAGGAGAGGGAAGTTGAGTGTTATTGAAGAAGAGAGGATAGTTGTCTGGAAGGTTATGTCGAGTAGATAGTTGTAGAAATTGAGTTTTGAGGCATTGAACAAAACCAGGTTTTCTCTGCCCCAATCAGAAACAAGTGAAAGATCAGAAGTTAGGCGTCCTATAGCATCTCGCCTTGAGTCATTTAATTGTTGTTGGGTTGGGCGTCTGTTGAACGCTGTTGAATAATGCAAGGTGGTATCATCAGCATAGGAGTGGATAGGGCATTGAGTCAGATTTAGGAGATCATTGATGAATAATAGAAAGAGAGTGGGTGATAGGACAGAACCCTGTGGAACACCACTGTTGATAGTTTTAGGGAAGAACAGTGACCGTCTACTACAGCAGCAATAGAACGATCGGAAAGGAAACTGGAGATGAAGGTACAGAGAGAAGGATAGAATCCGTAGGAGGGTAGTTTAGAAATTAAAGATTTGTGCCAGACTCTATCGAAGGCTTTCGATATGTCAAGGCCGACAGCAAAGGTTTCACCGAAGTCCCTAAAGAGGATGACCAAGATTCAGTTAGGAAAGTAAGAAGATCACCAGTAGATCTGCCTTTACGGAAACCATACTGGCAATCAGAGAGAAGGTTGTGAGCTGATAGATGCCTCATTATCTTCCTATTAAGGATAGACTCAAAGGCTTTAGAAAGGCAGGAAATCAAAGCTATAGGGCGGTAGTTAGAAGGATTGGAGTGGTCACCTTTTTAGGGACAGGTTGAATGTGAGCAAACTTCCAGCAAGAAGGATAAATAGAAGTAGAGACACAGATGAAAGAGTTTGACCAGGCAGTGAGCGAGTTCGGAAGCACAGTTTTGAGAACAACAGGAGGGACTCCATCCGGACCGTAAGCCTTCCGAGAATCAAGGCCAGAGAGGGCCAGGAAAACGTCTTTATAAAGAATTTTAATTTTAGGGATGAAGTAGTCAGAGGGTGGAGGAGTAGGAGGAATATGCCCAGAATCATCCAAAGTTGAGTTGGTAGCAAAGGTTTGAGCGAAGAGTTCAGCTTTAGAAAAAGAAGAGACAGCTGTAGAGCCATCTGGATGAAGTAAAGGAGGAAAGACGAAGAAGTAAAGTTGTTAGAGATATTATTGGCTAGATGCCAGAAATCTCGAGAGGAGTTAGAATTGGAAAGACTTTGACATTTTCTATTGATGAAAGAGTTTTTAGTAAGTTGGAGAATAGATTTGGCATGATTACGGGCAGAAATATATAGGGCATGAGTTTCAGCAGTTGGATGGCTACGGAACCGTTTGTGAGCCGCCTCTCTATCATTGACAGCACGAGAACAAGCAGAGTTAAACCAAGGCTTTTTAGCTTTAGGGTTAGAGAAAGTATGAGGAATGTATAGCTCCATGCCAGAGATAATCACCTCTGTTATGCGCTCGGCACAAAGAGAAGGATCTCTGACATGAAAACAATAATCATCCCAAGGAAATCAGAATAGTACTGCCTTAGTTCCTCCCACTTAGCAGAGTTAAAATGCCAGAAGCACCTCCGCTTAGGCGGGTCCTGAGGCTGCACTGGAGTGATAGAACAGGTAACGGAAATTAGATTGTGGTCGGAGGAGCCCAACGGAGAGGAAAGTTTAACAGAGTAAGCAGAAGGGTTGGAGGTTAGGAAAAGATCAAGAATGTTGGGCGTGTCTCCAAGGCGGTCAGGAATACGGGTAGGGAACTGCACTAGCTGCTCTAGGTCATGAAGGATAGCAAAGTTGAAGGTTTGTTCACCAGGTTGGTCAGTGAAAGAAGATGAAAGCCAAAGCTGGTGGTGAACATTGAAATCCCTAAAATGGAGATCTCAGCAAAAGGAAAGTGAGATAAGATGTGCTCCACCTTGGAAGTCAAATAGTCAAAGAATTTTACATAGTCAGAGGAATTAGGTGAGAGGTATACAGCACAGATGAATTTAGTTAGAGAGTGACATTGAAGTCTTAGCCAGATGGTAGAAAATTCTGAAGATTCAAGATTGTGGGCACGAGAGCAAGTGGTGTCGTTACGCACGTATGCGCAACATCCAGCTTTGGATTGAAAATGAGGATAGAGCAAGTAGGAGGGAACAGAAAAGGGGCTGCTGTCAGTAGTCACAGACAACTGTGTTTCAGTTAGGAAGAGAAGATGAGGTTTAGTAGAGGAGAGGTGGTGTTCCACAGATTGAAAATTAGAACGAAGGCCACGAATGTTGCAGAAATTGATAGTGAAAGTATTAGATGAAGTGTCAAGACACCCAAGGTCGACAGCAGAGGGCAGTCCGACCTGGGGACATTTATGGTCCCCTCCCAGAGGGGACTCCGAGGCAGGGCGTGGTGAAGGCATTATTAAATTTTGATTTGAAGAGAGTGTAAAAGTGTAAGGTGTTGTAGTGTAGTGTAGGAAGTAGTAGAAGTTGTCTTTAGAGGGCAGGCTGCAGCTGCTCAATTGTATAAATGAGACCACAAAGGGAACCGGGAAGAGAGGACACGGGGAATCACTCAGTCTGCAGCACTGCCTACATCCCCGTAAGTACCTCTCCTGGAGTATTCCACCGGGCGGCAGGTGACTACTGCCTACTCCATACGATGATTAAGCAAGTTTTCATGGATCTTTCTTCCCCTTTGATAGTGAAGAATCTTTGTTAAACTGTCATCAGGGTTGTAAAACATTAAAGGCTACAAAGATGGTTAGTCAGGTTCTCCTAAATTGTTCTTGTTCCTTTGGTGGTTAAGAGTTCTTGTTAAACTCTTAAATCATGAAAACACTCATTGAAAACACCAATAACTACCAATAGACAGTTGAAATTAGTCAAGATTCCCATTTGTCTTGTGTCATATTCTCCATGGCTGTTTATCTACAATCCTCTTACCTTGCATTTGATATTTTGTAATTTTTTCTGTTTTTTCATCTCTCTTCCTATACTTGCAACTGTTCGGTGTCATATTCTGCATCTTTGTGCTTTTTACATCTTTGTTATTTGTATTTCCTTCTGGATTTTCTTCTAAGTATATCACAAGTTGGCTTAGCATCATAACTCATCTCAAAATCTCTAGTAGATTAGATAGAGAGCTAATACAATAGCCAATCATCTTGCCTTGTGAAATCCAGGATCAGATGGAGCACCTTCAGAAGTATCACATTGTTGCTGAATCCTTAAACTCCAAGATGACAACCAAGGAACGCAGTAGAGTACTGGCTGACCTGAACTGTGTCAACCCTTCCACCCGCCTCCTGTATATCACCCCTGAACAAGCTGCCACCACATTCTTCCAGGTATGGGATGGATGGTGTTGTTCTCGCTATCACTGATTAAAGGCTGATAGACATTAGATGATTAGATTCTTACTCAACCAACAATAAGAAATATTACAGATTCTTCTAGATGATCCTCTGGAAAAAGGCAGAACTTGGCTTGTGGATCCAGTTCCATTCCAGTACTTGCACTTCTGCATAGGTTCACTGTGGCAGTGGCGATGGTGAACATGATCATTTTACTATTTTGGATTTTTCCTTTGTGATTGTAGTGAAGTCAACTAGATATTTTTTTTATGCAAGAGGGGAGGCTGGCCAAGGGTAACAAAAAAAAAAAAAGGCCCACTGGATTACCAATTTCCTTAAAAGTTATGAAGAGTTATCCAAAAGTCAGGAACAAATGTCTTGAAACCTCCTTAAAAGAAGTCAAGTCGTAGGAAGATGAAAATACAGAAGCAGGAAGGGAGTTCTAGAGTTTACCAGAGGAAAGTATGAATAGTACTGGTTAACTCTTGTATTGGAGAGTTGAACAGAATAAGGGTGAGAGAAAGAAGAAAGCCTTGTGCAGCGAGGCTGCAGTAGGAGGGGAGGCATGCAGTTAGCAAGATCAGTGGAGCAATTGGCATGAAAATAACGATAAAAGATAGCAAGAGATGCAACATTTCGGTGGTGAGAAAGAGGCTGAAGACAGTCAGTCAGAGGAGAGGAGTCAAGTAAGTCAACAAGCCTCTTGGTCTCCCCATGCTTTATCAAGATTATGATTACTTTTAAAATTACAGTTTTTGAAACAATAACATGCTGAGGCAAAGCATTCCACTCATTTATCACTGTTACAGAAAGAGTGTTTTGTCTTTTCAAGCCTTCTTCACTTTTTGTAAATTTGCCTAGAATATCCTCTAGTTCTTTTACCCTTGTGCATTAAGAAGACATCCTCACAAACATCCTTGTCATGCTTCCCTTTCACAATCTTATAAATCTCTATTATTTTATCTCTCATCTTCCTATATGATAGTGTTGGGAGTCAAGTTTCCTCAGCCTCAGCTCATAGTCTAAGTCCTTTAGAGTTGGTTCCAGGTTGCTAGCTCTCCTCTGCTTCTATATGTCTTACTTTATATGAAGTCTTTAAGTACTGATGACGAGGTCGCTGTGCGACTGATACAGGATATATATATATATATATATATATATATATATATATATATATATATATATATATATATATATATATATATATATATATATATATATATATATATAGTGTTCATGTTCATGGTGTATTCTAATACAATTTGAATCCCTTGCTTTTCTCCCTATCAGAACTTACTACAGCAGTTGCACAGATTCAACAAACTCTCATACTTTGTGGTGGACGAGGCTCACTGTGTCAGTCAGTGGGGCCACGACTTCCGACCTGACTTCTTGAAATTAGGATTCCTAAAGAGCAAGATCCCAAGTGTTCGGTGGATTGCCTTGACTGCCACAGCCACAGCAAGGGTGAGAAGTTTGGTTGTGATATTTAGCATATGCCAGAAAAGGAGTTGTTTGTCAAAGTTCTGTGTGTGAGACAGCTCTTGATTGTTTGAAGGAAGTGATTGTTTCCTATCATAATATTGTTTACACAAGTAACAAGATGAGAAAAACTGATACACTCTGAATGTTGCTTGTTCCTTTACTGTTTGCATTTACCAGAATAAAGTAATTTTACATTAGCTCCATTAACAATTAAACCTAGATACAATAATTTTTTTCCAGTACAGTAATACAGTAAGTCCTTGTTATACAGTAGTTCTTTATCTGGTTAATTCACAGTTACAGTATTTGGAAATTACTACCCTCGATTCGATATACGGTAAGAAAAATTCATAGATATGGTATCCGCTCATGTCATCCGAGAGGGTCCAGCACAGGGGAGCAGGGGTGATGACGTCATCCACACCACACCTCCCCACCACTCACAGCACTAACTTTAACTTAACCACCCTTGGAATCTCTTAACTCTTCCCCTCCCCCCTTTTTTGAATTGCATTACATATTACTTACATGCATTACTAATCAGATGAATAAATGGAAGCACTAATATATTCATAGTAATCATGGCAAACATTTAAAGCCTACTACCAGCTGCAAACCATGCAGTAACTGGTAAAGGGAACAGATGGGTCTGGCAAGCCCTCTATCAGTGAATGGTGGAAGTCGTATAACATCAAGCACGCCTTAGATAACATCAAGTCATCTTGAGACAAAGTGAAGACATCTACCATGAACTTGGCGTGGAATAAAGTATGGCCAAATTGCGCGCATGACTTCTCAGGCTTCGCTGAAGACGACATTGGTGCGATCAGAAATGCCATAGTAAATATGTGCCATAGGGCTGGCTTCGATGAAGTTGATGATGATGATGTTCAAGATCTTTTGGAAAGCCATGCTGAATCTCTCTCAAATGATGAACTTATAGAGCTAGACAAGGCATCACAGGAGGCAGAAAAAGAGGGAGACGAGGAAGAAGAACCTGTGTGTGGCCTGGACATCAAAACTCTTAGAGAATGTCTCGGTGGTATCGAAAAAGCTCTGAAAACTCTGAACTCTGAAGGAACGTGACCCAAATTCTGTCAGGAGTAGCAAAGTGGCTCATGAGGTAAAGAAAAGTGTCAAGATTTATCAAGAAATCTATGATGAAAAAACAAGAAAAACTAAACAGTCCTCCATCTACTTGTTCTTCAAGCCAGTCAGACATGCCGTCCTTGTGCCGACCCTGCTACAGCTGGCCCTTCCTCAATATCCTCTTTCTTCAAACCATTGAAACGTGCCGACCCTGCTACAGCTGGCCCTTCTACATCTGCTTTCGACAGTGCAGACAACGACGTCTTATGCTCGTCTGTCCACTCAGCAGAAGATGAGTAAGGGCTGAAATCCCTACTGTCCCTTAGCCTCAGGAAGGACATCATCTGATAGAATACATGGCAATTGAATGATGAATAAAAAACTTTTTCTGTTTATTTCTTTTGTGCAGTACTTTTTTTTTTTTTTTTTTTTTTTTAATGATTATTTTCATGTATTTTAATTTCTGTAGGGGTGACTTTTGACGTGCTGGAACACATTCCCTATTATTACATGTTATAATGGGTTCGGTATACAGTAAATTCCATATACGGTAAGGTTTTCAGGAACGCATATGTACCGTATAACGAGGACTTACTGTACCTCGACTTACAAATGCATCTAGTTAAAAATTTTCCAAGTTATGAGCTGAGATTTGGATGATTTCTTGACTACATACAATAAAAATCCAAGTTATGAATACTTATCTTGATGCTGGCAACGCAAACTGCATTGTTCGTACAGCGCCACGCAATCCTTTGCACACCTCACTTGTTCAGTTCTTGGCGCCTCTTGTGTGAAAATCACTCTCTCTTATCTCTCATGCTGTGCTTCTTTATTTGTGTTATATTGTTCTTTATTTTGCTTTAATAATTAATAATTATGGCCTCTTAAGAAATCAAGTGCTAGTGCAAGTGATGATAAGAAAAAACGTAATGTAATTAGTATCGAAACAAAGTTTGAAATCATTGAAAAACAAAACATGAGAGTGGTGTGCATGTGGTTGATTTGTCTCAGCAATATGGTAAACCCTCTTCAACAATTTATACAATTCTCAAACAGAAAGATGTGTTAAAGTCAGTGAAACCTTCAAAAGGTGTAACCGTTTTGTCCAGGAAAAGAACAAGTATTCATGATGAGATGGAAAGGCTTTTGTTATTGTGGATAAAAGAAAAAGAAATAGCAGGTGACACGATTACTAAAACAATCATTTGTGAGAAAGCCAGCGCCAGTTTTAATGGCTTGCGCAGAGAACAAGCTGAGCAGGAGGGTGGGAGCTCGACTGAGTAGGCTGATGAATTCAAAGCCTCTCGTGGATGGTTTGAGAAGTTTCACAAGCGTTCTGCAATTCAATGTTATTGATCTATTTATCGTATCTGCATTTTATTACATTAATTATTATAGACATTACAATGTTATTTAGGGAGGTTTGGGTGATTTTTTGGAGGGTTGGAGTGAATTAATGGGTTCTTAGTTATTTCGTATGGGAAATATTGCTTTGACATGAATTTTTCATGTTATGAGCCTGGATTGGGAACGAATTAAATTTGTAAGTCAAGGTATTACTGTATTTCATTACTATTGTACTAAGGGGAGTCTATATCTATGTTGCACAGGTTGTTGAGGACATCTTTACCCAGCTCAAACTAAAGAAACCAATTACAAAATTCAAGGCATCATGCTTCCGGTCAAATTTGTATTACGATGTGCGGTTCAAGGATGCCTTGGAGGATCCTTTTGAGGAGTTGCGGAACTTTGTGCTGGAAGCACTTGGGCCAAATTGGGAGGAGAACAGAACAGTAAGTGGAGCTGTCCTGTATCCTCATTGTGCATCATCAGTTGAACTAGGATTATATTATGAAGCACCACTGCAGATTTCTTCTCACTTTTATAGGTAATTGAGGTAGGACTGTCATTTTTATGGTCATGGTTGTAAAGCAGTGAGAAAATAGTATAATGCAAAATCTTCTTGAGCAGCTCCTTTGTACATATACATTGATGCCATGGTACTGATTAATTTTTCTGACACCCTGAAGGTAAAATCTGGGTGTGGAATCATTTACTGTCGGACAAGGGCTGGCACTATAGAGGTGGCACACCAGCTGTCAGCCAAGGGCATCCCCACCAAGCCCTATCATGCCGGTAACTAGGGCACCACTTTTAATCTTGCCTCTTTCAAGAGACCTTGGTAGCTTTTTTGTGTGTGTGTAAAATTACACCAGGTAAATAGAGCCAGCTAACTTTTATTTCTGCTCAGTCATGTGTGTATACTCAGATGTCATTGAAATAAGTATTTATGTTCAGTTTCTTTTTGAATAGAAATGGAATGTTCCTCTCAGGTCTGAAAGCGAAGGAACGGTCTCAGGTTCAGGAGGACTGGATGGATGGTATTGTCCCTGTCATCACTGCCACTGTGTCCTTTGGTATGGGTGTCGACAAGGCTTCAGTCAGGTAAGTGACCCATGGTGGATGAATATATGAGATCATCACAGCAGAGGAGTTGAGATACTGGGAACCAACATCAATTTCCATACTAAGTGCCAAACTGGTACCTCAGTGGATCTTCTATTTTAATTTTTTTTTTTTTTTTGTAGCCTTAGGCCAGTATTACTCTCACTACATGAAAAAAATTAGTTTAAAGCTTATGTGATGATGTGATGTGTAGTGACATTATAAACTTACATATATTTATATGTGTGTGTTGGTGCAGGTTTGTGGTGCACTGGAGTGTCCCTCAGTCCATGGCTGGGTACTACCAGGAGTCAGGGAGGGCTGGGCGTGATGGTAAGCGGTCCAGGTGCAGGATATACTACAGCAAGCAAGAGAGAGATACAGTGTTCTTCCTGTTACGCCAGGTGAGGCTGTAGCTGTTGCTATCTGTCAGGTTGATATGATTGTTTAGTTATTTATTTGGTGGTGTTTGAATGTCATGCTTCTGAAGTTAATTTGTACACCCTCCCAGGTCATATTACCTAAGTTTGTTGAATAAATTATCTCTCAGTTCTTTCAAATAGATTGATAGATGAAAGGAATAGATTCAGTAATTATTTTGTTAGTGGTGAGTCACTTAGGACTTTAAAGTAAGATCTGACAAATTTATGGATGATAATGGTAATGGAAATAGGTAGGTGTATTTCATACCCTGGGAGAAGCCTCATGGCTTCTCCCAGCTTTTCTTATTTTCTTTTGTTCTTATCTTTGTATGCTGAAAATACCACATGAATATACTTCAATCACTACCCTGAGAGAAGATTACAACTTACCTGTCCATTAATTTAATGTCTTTTTTGTAGTGGTTTTATGAAGGCAGTCTTTGGCACTTGAGGGAACATATTTCAATTGGCTGCTCATTATTGTTTTGTTTACACACAGGATGAGAAAAAAGGGAAAATGTATGGCAAGATCAAGAAGGAAGAGCAAGCTAAAGCAGCCATCAAGAGCTTTGAGCAAATAGTCAAGTTCTGTGAAGTACCAATGTAAGACTATGTGCTCAGTCCCTTGTGTTGGTTGTTTACCAGAATGAAAGTTGTATTTTTTGGCAGTTCATGCTTTGAAAGGGCAATTAAATGGATACTATAAAAAGTATTATCTAATGTGCGTCTAGTATTTTAGAATTTCATTTGTCTTTTGTTGATTGTCATAATGCATGTGTCAACTTTGTCATATAAATCTCAATGGATTGTATGAAAGTGGAAAATAATCATGAAAGCATTATCAGGCTAAGTTTGATTTTGTTTCAGTATTATATGTCAAATTATTGATAAAATTGAGAGCAATAAAAAACAACAGCAATGATCACAGTTTGTGCCACAACTATGAATTATTTACCAGGTGCCGACATCTGGCCTTCACTCAGCACTTTGGAGATGACAAGCCAGACTGCAAAAAGAACTGTGACTACTGCACCAATCGCAAGGTGGTGGAGAAGCGTGTGGAGCAGTGGAATGTAGCTCTAGTTCGCAAGCAGTCGTACAGATTTGCTCCAGTTGCAGCTTTTGAAAGTGACTTTGATGATGGTAGCCTATATGGGGGAGGCAGGAGAGGACTGAAGAGGTAAGCTTATTATCACTATATTCCTCTGTGTAGTACTTGTGTTTATCGTGAAATTGGAATGAGTTCAGTTACAGTTCTCTTTTTGTGTACATCTAAGAAATCATAGTGGTAACTGTTGATGTCATCTAGAATTATCAAAAGTAAGTGCGGATAGACATTCACTGATCTAATGACCTTGTACAATGTCACAGCATGAATGTATGTACTATATTGTACTCTTTGACTCTCATATTACAGTGGAACTTTGGTTTATGAACTTAATCAGTTTCTGAAGGCTGTTCGCAAACTGAAATGTTTGTGAACCAAAACCAATATCCCCATTGAAATCAGTGTAAAAATAGATTAATCTGTTCCTGGATCCCAGGGCTATGTTTTAGAGAGTGACTTGACATACACCCTGTGGTCCCTGCAGCACATATCTTCTTTCATATGCTTCTGTACACCTCTCAACTAGAATAAACAAAGGATTGTCATTGTTATAGTAACGGTGTCTAACTGACAGCAAGACGACATACTCTGATCTTTCTGACAACGTTTGTTATGCATCACTAGCTGTCCTGGTGTCTCATGTCTCCTGAGACTTGCCATACCAGCAAAGTACCTTGGAAATATTTCTTTTGTAGTGTTCCACTTTTGTAATAAAGTTCTTATTTTCTGTTTTTCTTTGTGTGGATTGAACAGTAGTATAATTTTGAAGATGCTTTGCTAGTATAGCTTTCTTTATTTCTATTATAATATACTTAGACTTCTTAACACCACTATCACTAACACATTTCACTTTCTTGGGAGGCATACTGTCATCCAATTTAATGCAAAAAGCAAAAAAATAATGGCACGATAAGAAGTACTGTTTACAGTATGGTAACATGAGAACAACTGACACTCCGTGCGATGCCATCTTGCGGCAAAGCCAAAATTTATTCCTATACAAGGGCGTTTGTGAATTGAGCTTCCCATGTTGTTAAGAAATGTATTATACAATCCTCTTGATTATAACATTTTTGTTTTCATCCTTTACATATAAAAGTTATTAAGGAAATGGAAATGAAACATAATAAGTATTTATTTGCTCATCAGAGAACAGAATGAATATGATCAGGATGGTGATGGAGATGACAGGATGAAGGAGGTGCAGCAGCAGGAGAAGAAGGACAGAATAACATTAATCAAGCAGCAGTTTGCTTTGCGTCGAGGGAAGGGCAGCAAGGCTTCCTCATCTGGCTCATCATCATCCTCATCAGCAAAGAACAGGCTCAAGGAGCAGCGTGAAAAAGAGCGAGCAGAGAGAGAAGAGGAGGACAGAGCTGACAGGTCCAAGCTTGTCAGTGCTCAGTTCACATCCAAAATTGCTGGCCTTAACATTGCAGTGAGTTGCCACTTAAGTGTTTTTATAAGTTTCTGAGAGAGAGAGAGAGAGAGAGAGAGAGAGAGAGAGAGAGAGAGAGAGAGAGAGAGAGAGAGAGAGAGAGAGAGAGAGAGAGAGAGAGAGAGAGAGAGAGAGAGAGAGAGAGAGAGAGAGAGAGAGAGAGAGAGAGAGAGAGAGAGAGAGAGAGAGAGAGAGAGAGAGAGAGAAATTTTTTTCGGTTTGAAAATGACAGTTTTATCAGTTAATTGGTAAAATGACAGTTTTATCAGTTAATTGGTATTACTGTTGACACCATGATATCCAGGTTGACAGCACAGTGACCTCTCTTTTTCTAGACCCGAGAGAGTTACCTCCAGCTGGTGTCTCAGGCTCTGTCCAAGAACTATGAGGCATGCTGGCAGTCTGGTGCAGGAATGAGCCACCTGAAGGCGTGTGACATTGAGGAAGTGGCCACCAAGATGGAGTACCAAGTGTTCACTTCAACCAATAACATGATGATGTACCGCAAGGGCATGATGTCTCTGGTTAGTTGTGCGTCTTTGTTGCAGTAGATGAAGGTTTTTCAAAGTATGGGTTAGGATTCAAAACTAGGTCACAAGTTTTGTTAAGTGGGTTGTATTGTAAGCAAATATATAGAGAAGAAGTAAAAATATGTAGTGCATGTGAATCAGTTTCCATCTCAGAGGTATAAAGGTACAATAGAATAGAAATGCAGTAAGCCCCGCACTTGGCGAATTAATTAGTCTGGTGAAACTACTGCCAAATGTGAATTTCGTCAAACACGAGTTCTTTATACCATAAGAATTGCCAAAAAAATGCCTCAATCAGTCCTTGGTCATTGCCCAAGTCCCTCTTTTGATCCTTAAAATATCATCTTTCGAGCTGAAATAAAATCTTTTGCCTCCACATATTAGAACACATGTACAAAACAGACCAATAAACAAGCATTTGTTGTACTTTCCTCGTCTGTACTCCCGTTTTTCCACCCGTTTCCCTTGCCCACTTTCGTCCTTGCCGCCACCACCATTATCCTTACCCCGACCGGTACCAGCTGTTGTGCTGGTAGAGGCCATGTTGGCAGTAAATCGCCAGAAATCATTCTCACACTAGCAGAACAGAGAGTAACACAAACAAAATGGCTGAAGGGAACTTTCACACTGCATTCTGATAGGTTTAAAGAAAGGTCTGACGTCACAGGGGAGCTGCGTGGTTCGCTGTGCAGCCGCCAAGTTTGAATTAAAATTGCCAAACATGCACTCGGTGGTCCGTGACCACCCTACCGCCAAAAGTGAATTTCGCCAAGCTGAGATTCACCAAGTGTGGGAGCTTACTGTACTGGGTTTTGAAGGAAGTATAGTATGTAAAATGAAACTAGGTTTTGATAAAAAACAAAACAAATGAAGAACACTACACTAGATCATGCAGTTGACTCTTTTCATATAATCATTGATTTATTTATGCAGTGATATTTGTGGTGGTTACGACCATATGCAAGTCTGTATTATATGGCCAGCATCTGAGGTGATGTCACCAGTTTAGTTGTGTCAATCTTGGCTGTGGAGTTGAGAGTATCAGTTTGGGATTTATTTAGTATGTTTACTTTGTGGAGTGTATTTTGAGATCTCTAATTTTGCATGTGAATGTGTGCTGTAACTCACTATCTAAAGTTTTAACTTGATTTAATCTAAATGTATTACTCTTATCAAATGTCCATCTGTCTGTTTCTCTGTCATTTAACTCTGAGAGTTCTCCCAAGATTATGGCCATGACAGAAGAGCCTCCATTTCTCGTTATCTAAATAATGATTTTTGCTTGTTGAAGGACTGTCTTCTCTTAACCCCTTCGCGCCGGATGTTAAAAAAGCCCGCCTGTATGATATACGGGTGGTAGTGCCGCGCGCCCGAGCACGGGAAACTCGTGCAAGCTTGTCATACTTGTCGTCTTTGTTTATTATGCTGCTATTTTTTAGTCACTATATCGCCTTCGAAGAGGAAAGTGGACACTTCTCTCTTCGGAGAAAAGAGAGAGAGAGAGAGAGAGAGAGAGTGTGACATTTGCTAATATTTTAGACACAAGCGGGACGCATGTAGCTTATCTTTTGAGAGGAAGAGGGGAGGGAGGGAAGGAGAGGAAGAGAGAGAGAGAGAGAGAGAGAGAGAGAGAGAGAGAGAGAGAGAGAGAGAGAGAGAGAGAGATTAGAAAATTTGTTGTTTTTGTATTTGTGTGTGTGTGTGTGTGTGTGTGTGTGTGTGTGTGTGTGTGTGTGTGTGTGTGTGTTTTTTCACGAATGTTACAAGGCGGGATGCATGTAACTTATCTTCGAGAGGGAGAGGGGAGGGAGGAAGGGAGATGGGGAGGGAGGAGATGGGGAGGGAGAGAGAGAGAGAGAGAGAGAGAGAGAGAGAGAGAGAGAGAGAGAGAGAGAGAGGAGAGAGAGAGATGGAAACAGTCTATGCCATTGGGGAATTTTAGATACACGCATGTAGCTTATCTTTAGTGATTGGTGGAGACAAGGATGGTGGGAGGAGCACTAGGATTTCAAGGACAGCATATGGCGTGTGTAGTTGGTATCCAACACACTATACGGGACAACTGAACTGAAGAAAGCTCAGAAAAGAAATATGACGTCTACGTAGGCGTCACCGTATTTGCTACTGGGGCTTCATGACGCCTACATAGGCGTCACCGTATTGAAGGGGTTAACACCTTTCACACATATACCACTTTACCCTTTTATCTACCAAGCAGCCTTCTTCTCCTTTTTTGGACCCTCAGTTTCATTCATGCACACTTTCTTTACAAACTTTGCTCTTCATCCTCATATTATAGAAAGGATATGTGTTATTCCTAAGAATTCCACTGGAAGATTGATATGAAAATAGTTCTTCATTTCTTTAAAGATGATGAGCCTGAGGAAGGACACTGGAGAGAAAAAGTTACGGCAAGAGCTGGCAGAGCATCAGCCTCAACTGAGCCTTGGGCAGCTGGTCAAACAGATTGAGAACAACATCAAGGACAGGAAGGTAAATGAGAACTCAGGGTTTAAGACAGCAAGTGATGTGCTCA
The DNA here is from genome assembly GCF_017591435.1 of Portunus trituberculatus. Lineage (NCBI taxonomy): Eukaryota > Metazoa > Arthropoda > Malacostraca > Decapoda > Portunidae > Portunus > Portunus trituberculatus. Next base: position 12,350,422 of record NC_059291.1, read on the forward strand.
AGAACAGTAAGAGCAAAGAGGAAAACAAGCCAACATCCCCACCAAGGGTTTCCTCAAGGAAAGGTTTTTCCCTCAAGCGTTCACCCACACGACAGACTTCTCTCACTTCATTTTTTTCCAAAGATGCCAAAAAGTTGAGCACTACTGTCAGCAGTCATCAAATGTCAGAGAGTGAGTCTGATAATGAGACAGCTGGTGGAGATGTGAGGGAAAATGGGACAGTAGATGAACATAAAGATGACAGTGTGATGGAGGCAATAGATGACAATGTTATCTGCAGTGATAGCAACTATGACTCTGAGGAAAACCTAGAATTTGACATGGAAGAGTATTCTTTATCAGATCTAGAGGAAGAGGAAAGAATGAAAGAAGAGGGAGAGAAGGAAGAAGAGGAGGAGGAAGGAGAAAAAGAGAAGATAGAAGAGGAGATTGTCCATAAGGCATCATCTTCAAGCATAGATGTAGCGAGTAGCATCTTGAACAATGAATGTAGATTTGAAGGGAAAGGTAAACACATTAAGGAAGAAAAATCTATGTATGCTGTGGAGAGTATAAATAGTTATAAAACTGAAATAAAAAGTGAAAAAGAGGATGACACATCATCTTTGAAGGATGACATAAATCAGGAAGTCATGGACAGTGAAGATTTATTCTCAGAAGTTAAACAAAAAAATTCACTAAGTTCCAATATGTGTAGTTTTTTGGGAAAGGAAATTAAAAAAGAAAAAGTTTCCATACAGGATAGTAAATATAAAGTTGAGGTAAAGAAAGAGATTAAGGATGTGGAAATGATGCATGTGGGAGATGAGGAGAATGAGATGAATGGGAAGGAATACAAAGATATGGAGAGCTTGAGGGAAAAGTCAGGAGATACTAACCACAAGGAAACTGAACCTATATTAGGTACAAAAAACTCAGAGTTATCTTGCAATACTTACAAAAATAACTTTGTGGACCAGGAGGAGAAGAGCAAGAAAATAGAGAAAAAACGGAGAAGATCTAGCAATAACAAATTACAAGTTATTGATCTCTTTGAGTCCAGTGATGATTTTGTTGATCCAGTGGTTAAAAAAAGTAGAGTATCAGATAGTAAATCCTGCATTAAACCTGACCAAAACACTAGAAATAAGACTCATAGTGAGGCAAACCAACACAAAGACTCAAGCAGCAGTAGTAGAGGTGAAAGATATCAGAGAGATAAAAGTGGAAGTGAACCTTGCTTTGAAAAATTACCTTATAGTGTATGCTTACATAACACTACTGATGCCAGGCTACATTCTCACCACACCTTCAAAGATTCTGAAAAAAAGGACAAGAAATACAACAGAGACTCTGAGAGGAATGGAAAAAGTTCAGGGAAATCCAATGTTGACTATGAAAGGGAAAGAAAACACTCTAGTGACTCAACAAAGGGTTCAGACAAATGTATGGAGATCAGGGAATCTTCCAAACACAGTGATAGGAAAAGTGATAAAGACAAAAAAAGAGAAATTAAATCAAGTGATGTAGATAAAGAGATGAAACGTACTAATAGTAAAAGTAGTAAACATTCCTCATGTAAGCTAAACCAAAGTGCTGTTGAATCCAAGATTCCCTCAGGATCAACAGTAAAACAAACAGAAACAGTTCCTTCTCATGGTACCAGAAAGGCTCATGAAGGCCTTGAACACTGTACCAAGGCATCTGCAAACTCAGTCCTCAGGGGGACAAATACCTCAACCCAACCAGAAGCAGCAAGGGATGACAAGCCAGCACACAAAGGAGTTGCAGCAGGGAAGGAGAAGCAGTTGGTGGCAGACTGGGTAGTAAAGTACCTGATGCCTTACTACAGGCTTGGTACCATCCAGGACAAGGCTATGTTCAAGGCGCTGGCCAGGCACCTGTCACATAAATTGGTGCTTCATGCTCAAGCCAAAGGTGAGAGAGAGTGAGAGAGAGAGAGAGAGAGAGAGAGAGAGAGAGAGAGAGAGAGAGAGAGAGAGAGAGAGAATGAGGATGATGGGAAGTAAGCAGATAACATTGAGGTTTTGCAATTTATGAAGGATACAATAGACCTTGAAATTCCGTATAAAATTTATTTCAGAAGGAAGTTACAGAACATTTAAACTTACCAAATGCCTTGTAGGATTAGAGATGTTCCTGATGCATTACATCTTTCTGCTTCAAGCTTTTAATTACATGAGTAATAAAGTATCACACTGGAGGCTCTTGAGAAAGCTTTGGTCACACAGGATAGAGACAGAAATTTTAAGTTGGATGAGGTCGTGGCTACAATATAGGCAACAGAGGGTTGTTATAAATGGCTGTTATTCAGAGTGTGGTCAAGTGATTATTGGGGTGCCACAGGGATCAGTTTTAGTGCTATTGTTATTTTTGATAGATATTGATTATTCAGAATTAATAGTTATATTAGTAAATTTCCAGATGACATGAAGATAAGTAAATTAATTAGATCAGATTCAGATGACATTGCCTTGCAGGCAGATTTGGATAGGATGAAAGAATGGACAGACAGATGTCAAATGCATTTTAACATTGATAAATGCAAAGTATGTACTTAGCATAGGTAGAAGAAATGCACACAATAGATAAGCAATAAAGTATGAAGGTGTGGTAGGTTCAAGATATAAAAGAAAAAAATTAGGAGTTATATATAGTTAGCTCTGATCTTGGTCTAAGGAAATAATGCATAGAGGCGAGAAATAAGGCAAATAGGATGTTAGAATTAATTTTTAAGGAGCATTAGAAGCAGAAGTCCCAAAGTGATATTAGTTATATTTGGTGCTGGTTCAGACTGCATCTAGATTATGCTATACAGTTCTGGTCTCCACATTATAGGAAGGATTTAGGTCTATTAAAATCAGTGCAAAGGAGAATGTCTAAAAAGATACAGGGGATGAGGGATATTCCTTTATGAAGTGAAATTGAAGCTGTTAAATTTGTATTCCTTAGGTTAAGAGGGGACCTTATAGAATTATTTGAGTGGTATAGGGGTTATAACAAAGCAGAGCTTGGCCTGTTACTGGATATCGGATAGTCTGGTACCGCTCCTCCAGACCTCGAAATGCAGATAGTCCATGCCTGTACTTCCATGTCTAGAATTTTTTCCCTCGGTCTGGTACCGCACCTCTGCACCTCCAGTACCATACACAAAACTATTAAAACTTGCCTGAAAAGTGTAGTCCACACCTCAAAAAATATAACAAAATACAGGGCAGTAATATATATATATATATATATATATATATATATATATATATATATATATATATATATATATATATATATATATATATATACACACACACACTTAACCCTCGGCTATCGCGCCCAATTGGGGCTGAAATAGCCGCGCCATAGCCGAAAATGCGATAGCCGAATTGAACAACTAATGGTGAAAATTATTATTGGTGCTGCAACCACAAATTTTACTCCTAATATCCCTCATTTTTACCTTTTTTTTAATTACTGTATAATCCATTGGTACCAATTAATGTTGGGTTGGTGGCCATTGTGAGCACAAAAAAATGGTAGAATCTGGCTATCACTGTCTAGTGGGGAGGACGTGCACTCAGAGACTGTGTTTCATCTTGGCGGGAAGGCGGTTTTGGCCAATGAGCGCTCAGATATTCCATGACGTCATGGCTGGGTGCGCGATAGCAGGCATCTGAGGTCGCAATAATGAAATTTTAGCAGCTTTTCATGGGTGTGTGATAGCAATAAAACACAATAGCTGAAGTTGCGATAGCGAGGGTTAACTATATATATATATATATATATATATATATATATATATATATATATATATATATATATATATATATATATATATATATATATATATATATATATATATATATATATATATATATATATATATATATATATATATATATATATATATATATATATATATAGTATGACAAAATGGGGATCATGTATGCATGTATTCATTTTAATGTATATACAATTAGCAGTAACTGGAAGTCATTGTAACATTATTATTATTATTTCAAAGTGTACATACACTATCCTCACCTTAAATTCAGTAGCTACTTTCATATTCATCATAATTACCATACCTCAGCACACGCAGCACAGAAACTTCCGGTTTGTTTAATTCAAAAGAGGAAGAGAAGACATGGGGATATAGAAAAATATGTTGCTGATTCAGTTTACTATCTATCACAAATGACAGTTTTGAAACGATTCACAATTTGACATGTTCATTAAACATAATCTACAAGTCCTGCTCCTCCTCTTTGTGCTGCACTTCCTTGTAGTCCAGGAGGTGCATGTTGTGCCTCACAAACACCAGCTGTTCGAAATTTACATTGCTGAGGCTGGACCTCTTTGCCCACAAGATGTCTCTGCAGAGCTGAACAGCCTCTCCACAGCAGCAGAGCTGGGGAGATGGGTGTTGTACCTCTTGAAGAGGTCCAGCCAGCATTCCTGTAGTGGGGGGATACTTGCTTAGACCTGAATGAATGACTTCACTCAAGTGGCAGGAAAATATACCTGGTAGCACAGATCATCAAAAACAGCTGAAAGTAATGCTACAGAGTGCGGACTGTTTGTTGTCTTTATTTATTTTTATCCTTGAAAACCTCAGGTGAGGAAGTATGCACCCATCTCAGGTGCAGAGGTACAGACTAAAATTTTGCCTTTCCGTATGTCTCAGGTGCGGAGGTAAGGACTCAGAACTTCACCTTTCCGTATCTGTTACTTCCGCTCATTTGAGAATTTTTCTACACTTAGACCCCCGCACCTCATTTGGTGGTCTGCAGGTATGGAGGAGCGGAGGTGTGGACCGAGGTATGGAAGTGCCCAGCTCTGTAACAAAGAGGACATGAGCAAAAATCTGAGGATCAGTAGTCAGGATAGAACCAGAAATAATGGGATCAAGCTTGAGAAATTTAAGTTTAGGAAAGAAATAGGAAGGAACTGGTTCTGTAACACAGTAGTTGAGTGGAAAGTACTTGGTAATGTGGTTATTGGTTTTAAGTCAATATGGAGCATTAAAAATAAGATCAGACAAATATATGGAAGGGGATGATAGGGGAAATAGGTAGGTATGTACATATAGGGACTCTGACTTGTAGGCCTGATGGCCTCTTGCAGCTTCCCTCATTTTGTTATGTTCTTATGAAAGTTAATACTGATCAAAACATTTACAAAAATGGCTTTACTTGCATATTTCATATTAATTTGTTTGTATACCTGAATTTTTTGTCAAGTAGCTAATGCAGTACACCATATATCTGATGTTTAGTTATATTTTCAAATTTTTCTTTAGTTATATATTCAAATTTTTATGTTCATTATCTTAAGAATTTGATTATATGTTCTTATATTTCCTTACTGAATATACTGCTTATGTCTTTCACACTATGTGCAGCTTTAGATGATCTCTTTTGAGTAAGTTAAGCAGTAGTATATATTGGGTTTTAGTTTATATATTTTTTTTTTATTTTACTTTGCTTATGCATTCTGATTTGTGATTGAAATTTTAAAGTTTGAATTATATATTTTCTCCACACTCATCCCCTCCAGGTGAGGAGGATGTGAAGCAGTACATTGAGCACATCTTTGTCAAGGGGAAAAAAATCACATCGGAGGCTGACCTGGCACTGCTGTGAGGCTGGACCACCACCACCACCACTACCATGAATACTACTACTGTATCCTACTGGAGTTGATGTGAGGCACTACGTCAGCAGGACTGGTATTGGTGTAGGTAACCCAGGTATAATTGGTGAGCTGCTTGTCACATTCACAAGTTACCTGATTTGGGGAGTGAATTAACTTTTTTTTTTATGGCCCCAAATATTGATTTGTCTGTTATTTTTTCAGACTTAACATTGAGAAGTTACATTCTAAACTTTTATCATTTCTCTTGTCTTCATGACACTATATCATCAGTTTTATTTTATTTTATTGGTTTTTGCATGCCTGTGCAGATGCAAATGAAAGCTATATGAATGTTCCAGATCATAATATGGCCAGAATTTTGATGTGGAGACTATTTTTGAGCCATAAAAGTGTCTACAGTGGATTTATAGAGGCACCTGTGATGCACTGTAAATATTTTTGGTTGTGAGCAGTGGTATGGTGAGTCAAGTGATGGCAGGGGCAGCCTTGGCTCAGGTGAAGCTTTCTGATCATCATCCTTCCCACTGAAGGGAGATGCAGAACAGCATTTTTGTAAAACTTATTTCATGAATGTATTACTTATTATGAACTATTTTTATGTAAGTTAACTTATCATAGCTCTGATATTTAGTTTCCTTACTACTTATTATTTCATTTACTCACCATTAATCATTACTTTCACTTAACATCCACCAGTGAAGTAGTTACATTCTTACTACTTAGGAACCTGGCATTAATTTTTTCATGATAACACATCTTGGTCTTTATTCATTGTTACCACATTGCAGCATACTTAAAGTATCATGTAATATGTCTGCCCGGGATATTGTCTGGTCAGTCTTCACAAGCCACTAACTCCAAGAAATGGCAGTAATATAGTTTGGAGTCTTCCTAAAGATATTAGACATGGTAATAATGCATAAGTGTAGAGGATGGGGCGGGCAAGGATAGGTACAGCAGGTACGGCTAGGGAAGACGGGAGTGACAACTTGGTCCAACTTTGTGGCATCCAACAGCGTGACCTGCGGCGCCAAGGTCACTGACCCTGGCACACAGACTTAATAGGCCACTGAGGCGACCAAATTGTGAATACACCAACGAGGTGTCCACATCATCATCATCATCATTATCATCGTCATCATAATTTTGTGAAGCGTCTTTATCTGTGACACATTTTGCGGTGATGTTCTCATCTGTGATGTTCGCCTTTCTTAGGTTCTTCTTTACATTTACTAGTATACAGGACAGAGGTTAACACATTCCACTTGTACACTTGTTTTGTATGACTTAAGTTATGTATACTTGGTGCTCGTTTTGTTCTCGCGTGCACTGTGTTGGGTAGACCTGACATGAACAGATATTGATACACATGTATCTCGGAAATGCGTTTTAAACAGCTAAATAAAGGTGGTTCTTGTAATGGTTGTGTTGGATATGACCCATTTATTTTACGTTGTTTTCTGTATATGTGTTCATTCAGTATTAAGTATTTAGGGATATTTTTCCTCGTGCTACGTTCTGTTTATTTAACTCTGTTACTATGAGTGTGTGTGTGTGTGTGTGTGTGTGTGTGTGTGTGTTTTAGGCATCAGGAAGGACAAGTGGGGCGAGGCTGAGGTGGCTAGCTGGTATGGTAGGGTGGGGAGGTTGTCGCAGGCGCGGGCGTGACGGCTGCAGACGCACGGAGTGGAGGAACGCAGGGCTGGTAGCGGGTGGTGGTGGGCGGCGGAGGGAGGGAGACGCGAGTTGGGAAACCCCGGTGGTGGTGGTGGTGGTAGAGGTGGCATCGAACAGGTGACCGTCCTCCTGGCCCAGGGTAGGGGAGGTGGATTGGCAGGGGGCCACTGTTCGCCTCGTGGTGCAGAGAGGGTGCCAGGGCTTCCCAGAACAGACAGGACAGTGCCAAAGGGTGCCGCCGCTGCGCATTCACATTTAGAAAGGCTGGCGAGAACTGCTGCAGTGGTGATAAAACTCGTCGACGCAACAACTGAGGGAGGAAGGGAGGCGCGTGACGTAACCCCGGCGTGGTCACGGGAACTACCTGCCGCCGTGCGGTGAAGGAAGTGGGAGAGGTTAAGTTATTGGTGTAAAAGTAAGCCGCAGCTGAATTCTGACTGTCGCTGAGTAAAGGGGTTCGCTGTTATTTTCTTAAACTGTCAGGCTTCCTGTGACGTCTGTTTCCATTCCTTCCGTTCTCTGGTGCGGCGTGTCCCGAGAGTCACGCGGCCTCACTTGGATTGAGGAGTTGTGAGCACACACATACACACACGGATACAGACCTGAAAGTGGGATGAATGAAGGGGAATGAAGTTGAGATTGTCTGGCAATAAGTGGTCCATTTAGAATTTCCTGACGCACAGACAGACACATTATCTCTGTTTGAAGGAAGAACCTGACATCAAGTGGCGGTGCTCTCGTCTCATTATTTCTTACTTGATAAGAGTGTGTGTGTGTGTGTGTGTGTGTCCACTACATGCTGGGCGTTGCAACATGGCAAGCTAACTTGAGTTGAACAATAGAATTTAGCTTTTCTGTCTTCGGCAAGCCGCCAGGAGGAAGAGGTGACCGCCAGAGGTGGAAGATGAGGGAAGTGAGTGACGATGGAGGAAGCAGCTTTAAATGTTGTAATCACTGGCCGCGCTGCAACGCGCCCCTGGCAAACGCAGTTCTGTCGCTCTCTCCTGTAGTCTCACCTGCTGGCTGTCTACTAGGCTGGAGGGAACGTAAGGTGTAAATTTAACCTGTTCATGCATGTAGTAGCACAGCAACATGCAGCTGTGGGAGTGTTTGTGTGCGAGGGAAATTATGTTGTGAGAGGAGTAAGGGTGAAGACAGCAAGGAGTGCAAAAAGGAAGAGGAGGAGACGGTGCTAGGGAGGAGGGGGAGAGATATAAGGTGAAGGAGACGGCTGGGGGAGCTGGATGAGGGAGGAGGGGACGAATGGAAAGTGAAAGTTAAACACTGGTGCGTCCTGACTGTCTGCTGCTATATAGCGCCGATTCATGAGACGCAGACGCAGGCCTATTTTGAGTTTGTTACCTTCACCCCGGAATAACGCGATGTGATGGGATGCTGTACGGAGACTCCCAGTACAGCACAGCTCAGTCAACAACTCTCGCTCTGATCAGATTTGAAGACTGCTTTCCTGACTTTTTAGCCTTGGTTCCGATTTTACCAAGCTCGCTTCGATATTGTTTACCTGTCTCTAGGATCGTGTCGCCCCACACACGCACTTGTGACCTAACCATCCACTCTGTCTATTTATACATGCCCTAGTCAACACAAAATGGTACATCCTGATATCTAGTTGTCTATCCACCAGGGAATCCCAATCTCGGGCACCCATATCTCTCGGGCTACTCGAAAAGATGTCTTGGGATGAACAGACTCCTGATGAGGTTGAAAACAATTGCATAAGATGATGACTCCTCGACATCTCCTCACGCAACGCGTAAAATCATCTCAATTTCTTCAAGATGTACAAAAATTCTTCTGTTGATTCTGATAGATGCATACAAACATCTTAAAATGAGGGAAGGAGAAAGGAGGCTGCTGGAGAAAATGACTGAAAGAGATTGTCAGCGAGAAAATATATAGGCCTAGCCGGGGAAAATTCAGTGAGAGAGAGAGAGAGAGAGAGAGAGAGAGTTGAAGAGAAGAGAAACCTTGAAAGCGTATCATTCACCCTACCAGTCTGTCTTTGATCATTTCCCTCCATCCCTGAGTGAGGCTAGAGAGAAGATCAGTGAGATCTTTATAAAAATCTCAGTTCATGCGGTACTTCCTACAACGGACGCACGTACACATGGCCCAGATTTTGAAATTGAGAGTTAAAAATCTACGCATGTATGGGGGAGAAATATATGTATGAGAAGTGCAATCGCGGAACGATGGATAAAAACGGAACGAAATTAGCAGGAATTGTAGGAAAGTAACAAAAAAAAAAAAAAACTAAAGGAAAAGGGATGTTGGCATATTATCAGAAGCAAAGAGAAACGGAAAAAAAAAAAAAAAAAAAAAATTCTAGATATATGTGTATATAGTGTAGGCTAGTATTTGCGTGAAGATAAAATAACAAGAGGAAACAAACAAAGAAAAAAAAGTGGGATAACATAAGTGAAACAAATTAAGATAACGTTGAGTAAGGACTGGCATATTTCCTCCGTGCTTAGCATACGTCTTCTCTCAGTGAAGTCTAGATGTGGTGAGAATCTAGTAATTGATTGGCTTGATGAAGATTTCAACAGATTTAAAAATTAGGTAGAAAATGTTAACCGTGTTACTGCTAATCGAAACAGGAGAGGTGATGGGGTTCAATTCGTAAAGTTCGAATTAAAACAAAAGATGGAAGGAAGCTGGTTCTGGAATGGTAGATGACTGAAACAGACTTAGTAACTAGATTGTATGCATAATCGATAGGGAAATTCCAGTGATAATAAATGGATATAGATAGATATAGATAGGCATACTTTATACATGGACTGCTGCGTGAAGGCCTATTAGATTCTTGTAGTTTCCCTTATTTTCTTTTGTTCTCATGTTATCTTTCTTGCTCAATACAGTACCTGAGAGCTGCAGGTTACTCGACTGCCAATGACTATAACAACACTGAAATTTTGTCTCAGCTCACACCGGCCTCAACGTGACCACTCAACAAGGTGCCTTGATAACTCACAACTCCTTCAACTTTTTTTCTGCATTAATATCTGAAAACATTCGTTCGTTCTTTGATAAATTTTCACAACACTGTCCTTTCTCATCTCCAAGCTTTTTATTTTTCAGCACGACGTCATATGGGTGGTGTTTTTGTACAGTAAATCTCACTTTCTTCCCTCGTACTCTCCGAGTCTTCAATTTCAGCACAAGGCTTGTGTTTTGTCATTGAATTTCCAACAGTCACGTGTTTATTTCTTCCTGACCTTGAATCTCCTATCTGGGCGGTTACTCACTCCGTCATTATCAGTGGAGACATCAGTACTCTCTCTCTCTCTCTCTCTCTCTCTCTCTCTCTCTCTCTCTCTCTCAGTAACTAATGTCTCTGTGTAAATGTTTCCACGAAAACTATACAAATCCCTCTTTAGTCTTTTCACAGGTCAATCCGCTCTCATGCTGTCAGAGGAGTGTCTTAGGTTACGTACAACCTATACGTAAGCTCTCAGATGTAGTAAGGTTATCCACAAGGTCCATTTCTACCAGAGACTAACAGGGCTCAGTGTGTGAATGATGTATGTATGAGTGTCTGTTGCATCGTTTGGGCCACCCGGTGTCGGATTGACGTTCTGCTGGTATAATATAGACTGATGCACTGTACATATTCTTGCTCACGATCCTAATCTTTCATTACAGATTCGTGCAATGTATTGTGCTGTTATGATTGTGCCAAGATTAAGTAGATTCAAAATACCTTACCAATACGAACTGTTAAGAATGTTAACTTTTGTCATAGTAGAAAGTAACCTCAGCTGTTTTTATCCATATGTTTCTCTTCTCTTAGACTCATATACTTATGGTATGTAAATTCTATCAAAGCGAGCCCTTCCTTAAGTTTCCGTTAGCAAATTATTATTCTGGCGTAATTCTTCATATCATCAAATATCTCCTGGTATTTTTTAATGCTTCTCATAAGGTTTTCATTCTTTTCCATTCACTGTCCAAGACTTAACATATACGATATTCACCTCACATTTATCATCAAAAACCTTCAATTCAATATACTTCTTTCTGTTTTAATTTTTTTTTTTTTTTTCATTATTACTCAGTTTCCTTCCTTTGTTTTATTCTTCATGTCACTAAATCTCTCCTAGTATTCTTAATGTGTCTCTTTAGGTTTTCATTTTTTTCCTCTCACTGTCCAACACTTAACTTACAATATTACTTCTTCATATATATTATCAAAAGCCTTCATTGTAATATACTTCTCTCTGTTTTTATTATTATATATTATACATTATTATTATTATTATTATTATTATTATTATTATTATTATTATTATTATTAGTAGTAGTAGTAGTAGTAGTAGTAGTAGTAGTAGTAGTAATAGCAGTAGTAGTAGTAGTAGTATTTTATTATTATATTGTTTATTTCTTTTTCTTCCAATTTCCTTCCTTTTCACCTTTACGAACTATACATTCTTTCGGAAGACTATAGTGACACTTGGCCAATAAGGTGCTTTGAATCTTTTGTACCCGCGCCTTTCTTTCCGTGTTGAATGCTTTGTCTGGTTGCCTTGAGTGATTCTGTTGTTACTCAACCTCTTAAAAGTAGAAATCTCTCTCTCTCTCTCTCTCTCTCTCTCTCTCTCTCTCTCTCTCTCTCTCTCTCTCTCTCTCTCTCTCTCTCTCTCTCTCTCTCTCTCTCTCTCAGCCTTGGACAAAGAGGGTAACCTTCTCCCTGGTCGTTGACACTTCTGTCTGCGCTGCCAACTGTTCCTTCTCTCTCTCTCCGTCTTTACCTCCTCCTCCTCCTCCTCCTTCCTCTCATTCCTTCTTCAGCTTCCCCCCTCCTGCTATTTTTAATCCATGCAGTTTTTTCTTCCATCTTCCTTCCTCCTTTCTTTCTTTCTTCCTTGCTTGTCATGTTGTAATGACTTTGTTCTGTCCTCGACCTGGTGTTTTATTATTATCTATGCTTTTCTTTCCTTCTTTCTCTTTCTTCTTCTTCTTCTTCTTGTTCTTCTTGTTCTTCTTGTTGTTGTTGTTCTTCTTCTTCTTCTTCTTCTTCTTCTTCTTCTTCTTCTTCTTCTTCCTCCTCCTTCTCCTCCTCCTCCTCCTCCTCCTCCTCCTCCTCCTCCTCCTCCTCCTCCTCCTCCTCCTCCTCCTCTTGTTCTTCTTGTTCTTCTTCTCCTTCTTCCTCTTCTTCTTCCTTGATAACAATTAATTTTTCTATACTACTACTACTACTACTACTACTACTACTACTACTACGACGACGACGACTACTACTACTACTACTACTACTACTACTACTACTATACTACTACAACTACATCCGCCACAACCACCACCTCCAACCCCCACCACCACCACCACCACCACCACTATCACTACTTACCACCACTACAACAGACACGTGCTGCCGAACCACTGGTGATGAGGAGGACGTGGTGAGGCTGCTACAAGCGAAGGAGGGTGAGAGGGAGGGAGTGTGAGAGGGAGGGAGGACAGATGAGGTTGATTAAGTCTCTCACCTCGCCACGTGTTGCTTCTCACCTACTGACGTCACATATTCGCATCTCCAGGTGTGTGTGTGTGTGTGTGTGTGTGTGTGTGTGTGTGTGTGTGTGTGTGTGTGTGTGATGATTCCCTCTTATTACTGGCGGGGGATTAAAGAGAGAGCCCTTCATATTTCAAGAAGATTTGCCGTGATATTTCAAGTAAACGAGATTTGTGTGTGTGTGTGTGTGTGTGTGTGTGTGTGTGTGTGTGTGTGTGTGTGTGTGTGTGTGAGAGAGAGAGAGAGAGAGAGAGAGAGAGAGAGAGAGAGAGAGAGAGAGAGAGAGAGAGAGAGAGCTGTTACCTGCTACCTCTCCGTAGAAAATCTCTTCAGACACCTCTTTCCTCAGTCCCTCTCCCCCTCCTCCTCCTCCTCCTCCTCCTCCTCCTCCTCTCTTCTGTTTTTTTTTTTCGTCTCATTCCATTATCTCATTTTCCACAGCTTACACTGGAAACATTAGTCTAAGGAATTGAACAGCAGACTTAAGAGGAAGAAAAAAAAAAAAAACAACAACCTTACACACAGACCACGAATAACGGTGAAAGTGTCATATAAATGCTTACTGCAGGACACCAAGATTAATTGTGTCTTCTTAGTATGAGTCAAATAAATAGGACATTCTGGTAGCGTTAATCAGTATCACTAGAATTCACAAAAAAGGAAATGGAAAATAATGATGAAACGTGCGAAGTAGAACAGAGCAGATAAGGAGGTTTGGATGTCATAACCTTATTCGTGTTGTATGTCACGTTTTCCCTCATCGCGGGCCAGTCACCTTTAGATATTATACTGGCTAGAAACTGGAAGATGGTAGTAGTAGTAGTAGTAGTAGTAGTAGTAGTAGTAGTAGTAGTGTATATATCTAGACATTGGGTGGTAGGGAAACAAGCTGATGCAAGGTATGTAGCCTATATGTACTATATTCTCTGACGTTTCGGTTGTACATACTGTCATCTTCGGGAAGATTAAGAAGGTAAACACCTACTCTATACAGTAGTAGTAGTAGTAGTAGTAGTAGTAGTAGTAGTAGTAGTAGTAGTAGTAGTAGTAGTAGTAGTAGTAGTAGTAGTTGATGTAGTGGTAGTAGTAGTAGTAGAAGTAGTAGTCAGTATCTATTCTGTAATTCTTTTCTTTCTTCCATTCTTCTTCTTCTTCTTCATCTTCAATTTTGTAGGTGCTTGTCGTCTTCTTCTTTTTTTTCTCTCCCTCTTCTTTTTATTATTTATTTAACTTTTTCCTCCTCTCAATTTCCGGGAGAGATTGTCGTGTGAAATGGCTCATATTGGGCTAATGAGAATGAGCTCAAGGAAGTGGTGACGAAACGTGGGACTGGGGCAGATAAAAGGGCCACTACATTTTGAAACACATCGATTTCCCACCAGGAATTCCAAAAAGCCACGGAGATAACTATTAGTCAGGTCTTCATGATTCTCTCTTTTTCACTGATATAGTCGGTTTTTTTTTTCTCATCCAAGGAAAAGATAAGTGAAAAACCCTTAAAATCTCCCACAACTTTTGTTATACACTTTTTTTCAGTGTAGGGTAATAATGCAGACCACTTGTTGAATTTATCACTAAAACAATTCTAATGTACTTAAAATCTCTCACAATTTCCGCTGCACATTCCTTTTTTTTCTTTTGTGTATTTATATAGAATACTTATTAAATCCTCACCAAAGTTTTTTGAATACCATTGAAATTTCTGAAGACTTCCACTACACCTAATACCAAATGCAAAATACTTATTAGATCATCACTTAAGTTATTATCTGAATATTCTTAAAAATCCCTCATGTCTTCCACTACATTCTGTCTTTTTCACTGTAACAATGCAAAAGATTTGTTATATTATCACAACAATTTTTTTATTCCTTCACAATTATACAACACTCTGTTGAAAAGTCGTACTCATCAAGAAACTGAAACATTCGAGATTGGTGTCCGTGGAGTTTGATTGTCTTGATACTCTCTCAATGCCATGCTTGTCCTTCTCAACACCATAAAAAGTTATTTGTATTGCGACATCTGAGAGAAAAAGAGAAAACAGAATATTGAATGTATTTTTCCGTTGCAGTATTATTTTCGAAAGTTTAGCATGAAATAGCGTCAAAAATAATATAGATATTGAAAAAAAGTTTAATGTTTAAAAGCTATTTAAACAATTGAGCAGAGGATTTGAGTTGATCAGAAGACGTTTCAGGGATAAGGCACTAAATTACGTAGCCTATCTCTCCTTTCCGTCATCTAGTTTACGAAAAAAGACTAAACATATTAGGGGTCATATTCTTAAACACTTCAGCACGCTATCTTAGCTATTAACAGGCACAAGTGGAAATTATTGGTGGTTCTAAGGATACTTTTTTACGATTTTTGCAATACTCATGGCTTGATTATTACTATTTAAAATTACTGAGAGCTCTCAAGAACGTTTTTATTATTCTAGATAAAAGACATTTATGAGAACCCGGCCAATCCTCTCTGTGGTCTTTAGAAATAACAGGAATTTTCTGTACCATCACCGTGAGAAAAGACATTCATGAAAACACGATTAATCCTCTCTGTGGCCTTTGAAGAGTCCCGACAAAAGAAGAGAATTACGCCTTTGAAGACAAGAACTTAAAAAAAAAACTCTCCCTTCTTCTGGTGGTGATGACAACAGAAGTAGCAGTACTAGAAGTTGTAGCAATTGTAGTATTAGCTATGACTGGTGCCACGTGGCGATGGTGGTAGCGTAGTTAAGAGGCTGGGGTGGTGGTGGTGGTGGCAATGGTGTAAACTGGCACACACGAGCACAGGGAGCAACACTTCCGGCCCTCACGTGGTGCCGCGCAGTGCCAACCCCCCCGACCCTCTAACCCTGCCCGACGCCTGCCCCTGTCTCCTCCTCGCATCTGTCCTGGGCGAAGAGGACGTGCCGTTGGTGATACTGAGAGAGAGAGAGAGAGAGAGAGAGAGAGAGAGAGAGAGAGAGAGAGAGAGAGAGAGAGTCGGTAACAAAGGAGAATGATGCTTGTAGGGTTGTTGTTGTTGTTGTTCATGATGATATGGTGGTGGTAGTGGTGTTGGTGGAGGTTATTATCATTAATTTAATTATTATTACTATTATTGTCATGATCATTGTTACTACTACTACTCCTACTCCTACTACTACTACTACTACTACTACTACTACTACTACTACTACTGCTGCTACTGCTACTACTACTACTACTACTACTACTACTACTACTACTACTACTACTACTACTACTACTGATAATAAAGATAATAATAATAATAATAATGATAATAATAATAATAATAATAATAATGATAATAATAATAATAATAATAATAATGATAATGTTGCTGCCATCACCACCATCACCATTATCGTCATTACAACCATCAATATTAAAAAATATGCAACCTGCAAGTAGTCCCTTTTTGCAAATGTTTTGATTAGTATTTAAATTGAGTGTGCAAATCAAGCGAAATTCCATAATATAAATTGTTTACTCATGCGTAGTGGTTTTGTCTCAGTTTTCGTGTGTTTTTCGCCATTAGTGTTCATGTTTGTAACGGTGCAAGACAAAACACAGTCTGATGTAAAATTTTCTCAGCTACGCAGACCCTCTTTTGATTGGGAGTAATGGAAGGAGAGTAACGCATGCGTACTTATTAGTTACACACACACACACACACACACACACACACACACACACACACACACACACACACACACACACACACACACACACACACACACACACACACACACACACAAATACGATAAATTTCGCAACTTATTTGGAACTTTTTATTTTATTTATTTTTTTTTTTTACTTTTCGGGGACAGACAATTTTAAACGATTTCTTTCCTTTCTTATGTCCTTGGCCAATCTTCACACACACACACACACACACACACACACACACACACACACACACACACACACACACACACGTGCTACGCCATAACCTGCTTCTGGCATCTTGTAGGTATATTGTGATGACTAAGATAAAGTGAAGTATACGAACGTTATTGCATCTGTTTGTTTGTTGATTTGCTTCACGAATCTTAGAATGTTTACCAACATCAATATATATTTTTATATAATTACTTGCGTTTTATTTGCTTTTATTTATGTTTGTGTTTTCTGCTCATTTTATCTTTTGGTTTGTTTTTATTTGAATTGGTTTTATGCTATAGAATGTTATGACAAAATATGTTTGAATAAGTGAAGCAAGTGATGCAAATCTCACAAAATGTAAAGATGCAGGACTGTACAAAATGTACAGTGAAGGATGAAAGCCAATCATTGCACACACCATCCTCAAGTTAATAGGCATGTGCACTTAAACTATATATACCTCTAATAATTATTCTTAAGAATCCACAAAATTAGTCAGGAATCAAATATTAAGTCCTTTTCGATTACTTACGTGGCATAATGTTGGCACTACACCAGCCTTGAGCCAACACTTGCTACTGAGAACGGTGGGCACCCTGTACGCGACGTTAGTATGATTCCAGAAAACCTTGATGAAAATTTCTCCACGACGAACACCCTTTAAAATCAGAGTGATCATTCTGAGGCCTTTAAAAAATACAGTCCTTAGACGAGAGTCCGAAAATCTGATGCTGACTGTCGTCTTATAAATTTTGATATTGGATGCATTGTCAGCCTATCAGAGGACTTGAGAATTTGAAAAAAAAGAGAAACACGAAGCGCACTGGAAATGAAGAGGTATGGTGTATGTGTCCCTTTTATCGGTAGCATTTTCATCATTGATTGAGAAAATACATTTTTTAACAAACACAGTACATACTTATATATATATATATATATATATATATATATATATATATATATATATATATATATATATATATATATATATATATATATATATATATATATATATATATATATATATATATATATATATATATATATATATATATATATATATATATATATATATATATATATATATATATATATATATATATATGTATATTGCGTTTGGAGACCATTCGGCCCCCAAAGCGCGCGAGGTTTTAAAACCATGTACTGTGTTTATTTCTGTAATATTAACATTGACCTCCGAACAAAATACATGACCTTTCAAGTACTTTTATTTCCAGTATCAACAAAGATTTTCCGAACAAAATACACTACCTTTCAAAAGTGCAGTACTTGTTTCTAAGTCCACGAATACTGCCAAACCAATCCAAGCCAAACCAAGCCAAGCCAAACAAACCCCACCCTCCTCCTCCTCCTCCTCCTCCTCCTTCTCTTGCACGTGCAGGAAATATGCTTCTTGAAACTGTTTGGGTGGAAAAAGAAAGAGTTCAACACAGAAAGTTCATTCGTGGTAGTGTTGTTTGTGATTATTTTGTCTTTCCTTTGTTGTTACTCAGACACACAATCACACACACTCTCTCTCTCTCTCTCTCTCTCTGAAGTCACGCGGCTGAGATGTGGTAGTGGTGGTGGTGATGGTGTTGGTAGGCGTGAGGCAGAACAACGAGGAGGAGAAGGAGGAGGAGGAGGAGGAGAAGGAGGAGAGGGGGAAGGGATGCTGCGATGAGAGATGTGAAGGAGAGGGAGAAGGGAGGGGACTAGGCGAGCGTGGCACCTGGGACATGTGTGTGTGTGTGTGTGTGTGTGTGTGTGTGTGTGTGTGGAGCGTGAGTGCCCTTCTACCTGGCAAGCTGTGATGGGTACGGGAGGTGGGCACGTGAGGAGCAAAAGGTAGTGGTGGTGGTAATGGTGGTAGTGGTAGTGGTGAAGAAGAACTGTCATGTGAATACTGAAGTTGAGGGGAGGAAATATTATTATATAATCGTACTTGCTATTGATTTCTTTGTCATGTATAGGAGAGTATAATGTAGGTGTCTTCTCATGTTCTTATGTTTGAAATACGTTAATTTGAGTATGTATATATGAATCTGTCTGCTTACCTGTTTGCTTGT
>NC_059291.1:12376748-12389248 GCF_017591435.1 Portunus trituberculatus
CCTTGAACAAAAAGTAATGGCTTCAGATTCTACTTCCTGAACGTAAAGGAAGCGTGCATATTCTCTCTCTCTCTCTCTCTCTCTCTCTCTTGTAAAACTACGTGTGTTTAAATTTCTTGCTTTTCCTCTCTTTATTTTCTTCTCTTCCTCCTGATTTTCTTTTATTTATGTTCAATTTAATATCAAGTACTATTTTGTATTTATTTCTCTCACCTGATGTTAATCCTTTCCCTTCTTAGACTTATCAGAATTCCTTAATTAACTTCCTTTCAGACCTATCAATACTGCTTAATTCAAACATTCTACGGTTTTGTTTGTTTTGCTACTTTCATTTTTTTTCTTTCATTACTTCACACCCTCACCACACCACACCACACCACACCACACCACATGGCCACTCTATCATCTCACACCACACATATAAAAACACCATTTCTTACTTCCAATCACCACACTACACCAGTCTAGTGCACCACGTCATCCTTAACTTACACCACCACACCACACCGCCACACTACACCACACCACGTCTCTACACCATCTGAACAAAAACCACCATTCTTTCTCCCACCACTACCACCACATTGCACCACTCGACCAACCACCAATCTACACACACACACACACACACACACACACACACACACACACACACACACACACCTCCCTTAACCTACACCAACACACCCTGCCGCTCCTCCTCTTCCTTTCACCACCACACACCACACAGCACTGACACACATCACCGTAACGTACACCACCACTACCGTTCCTTTCACCACTACACCATTCACCACCACGTAAATACATCACCAAAAAGCACATAGACAATTAATGATCCTCTTTATCCTTATCATCACTATCATCACCACTTCACATCACCACAAGACCAGCAAAATCTCACCACACCTTCCTTGACCCTTATCTTGTCCACTGCCACCCCTTCCCTTTAGCCTTGCACCTTAGCCATCACTTCCTGTCCGTCCCTGTATTCGTGAGCGTGTCCGTGTGTGTGGAAGTGTGCTACGGGTTGGAAGTCAGCGCTAAGTCACACGTTCGAACACTGCGGAGTGAAAGTCGGTCTCTGCAGCACAAGACCACGCAGGCCATCGGGTCCACGTGGCTGTAACCTCACGTAGAACCCTCATGAAGTTGTAGTTGTATTTTTGAGGTTATGGTAAGGTATTAGTTCTCATAAGTAGTGGAAGGCGATTGGAATAGATATTGTGGTCGGATTGGTGAGGTTAGGTTTGACTGGTAAAAGTTGGGTGTAAAAGAGGAGAGTGAAAGAAAAGAGAGAGTTATGAAGGAATTAGTTTTCATATATGATAGTAGATGATTGAAATGGACTCAGTGATTAGATTAGTGAATTTAGATTGAAGTCGTAAAGCAGAAAAAAAGAGGAGAGACAAAAGAGTTAATAAGAAACTGATTATCATGTGCAGTGTAATTGATGGAATGGACTCAGTAATAAGGTTGATAAACTTATAAGCTTAAATGATAAATAATAAATGATAGAGATAAAGCTAGATTGAAAGAAAGAGACAGGGAGTGATATGGAAATGATTAAAATGGTAAAGATTGATCTTAAATGAAATGGAAAGAAACTGGCTCTCACATTCAACAGTAAAGGAAAGGAATACACTCAGCCGTCAGACTGGTAAAGTAACATGTAACTGACGGAAGCAAATAGTCGGAAATAGGCTCTCAAAACAGACTGGTAGTAGAGAGGTAGGTGACCGGAGTAGACTAAGTAATCAGGTTATTAGCTCTGAGTCAATAAGGATCTTTAAAAAGCAGATGAATTTATGGATAATGATGACAGATGGATGTAGGTCGGCGTGTTTAGACCGGGACCGCCACGAGTGTTGTAGGTCTGATGGGTTCTTGCACGTTCTGTACCTTTCCTCATGTTCCTGTGCTCTTGTGTTATGTTATGACGAAGTTGATATTACGACGCTAGGAATTAAGGACAAGCTGAAGGAGGAGGAGGAGGAGGAGGAGGAGGGGGAGGAGAAAGCACGTCTTCACTCAATACAATCTTCCGTGTCTGTGCTTATATGAGGCTTCTAGGTGTGTGTGTGTGTGTGTGTGATTCACTGTTTGATCTGCTGCAGTCTCTGACGAGACAGCAAGACGTTACCCTACGGAACGAGCTCAGAGCTTATTATTTCCGATCTTCGGATAGGCCTGAGACCAGGCACACACCACACACCGGGATAACAAGGTCACAACTCCTCGATTTACATCCCGTACCTACTCACTGCTAGGTGAACAGGGGCTACACGTGAAAGGAGACGCACCCAAATATCTCCACCCGGCCGGGGAATCGAACCCTGGTCCTCTGGCTTGTGAAGCCAGCGCTCTAACCACCACTGAGCTACCGGGCGCGCGCGCGTGTGTGTGTGTGTGTGTGTGTGTGTTGAGATGATCACCCTCCGTTTCCCTCCGTCAGGTTTCCTTGTTGGGTGATGGGATGCGTGTACATGTAAGTCTCTCTCTCTCTCTCTCTCTCTCTCTCTCTCTCTCTCTCTCTCTCTCTCTCTCTCTCTCTCTGGTGCAACGTTCCCATAATACGTCAGTGGTGATGACAAAATACCCATCGAAGGTCATGTTGCGACATACACACACACACACACACACACACACACACACACACACACACACACACACACACACACACAAACAAATAATTAAATGAATAAAAAGACAAGTATATAATGACATGAATCTATGTGTTTATCTGTTCATCATTATCTACTCGCCGCTATGCAATTAAGGCGAGAGTTAAGGCGAGTCCAAACAGATAAGGAGATGAAAAAAAAAATAAAAGGGTTGAATGTTCATACAAGCAGTCCACTAATGCATGAGAAGAAGCAGAAGCAGGAGGAGGAGGAGGAGGAGGAGGAGGAAGAGGAGGAGGAGGAGGAGGAGGAGGAGGAGGAGGAGGAGGAGGAGGAGGAGGAGGAGGAGGAGGAGGAGGAGGAGGAGGAAGAGGAAGAGGAAGAGGAGGAGGAGGAGGAGGAGGAAGAGGAGGAGGAAGAGGAAGAGGAAGGGGGAGGAACTGGAGAAAGAGGAGGAGGTTTAGGAAGAAGATTATGGTAATTGTGATGATGAAGAGGAGGAGGCGAGATAAGGTTAAGAAGAAGAAGAAGAAGAAGAAGAAGAAGAAGAAGAAGAAGAAGAAGAAGAAGAAGAAGAAGAAGAAGAAGAAGAAAAAGGAAATAACGCTAAAGAAAAGCAAACATCAAGAATCACCACCACAACCACCACCACCACCACCACCATCGTGCCGTGCGGTGACGCCCTGAGAGGCATGAGAGTTATGATGTGTGTTTGACAAGA
Organism: Portunus trituberculatus; assembly: GCF_017591435.1. NCBI lineage: Eukaryota > Metazoa > Arthropoda > Malacostraca > Decapoda > Portunidae > Portunus > Portunus trituberculatus. Next base: position 12,380,094 of record NC_059291.1, read on the forward strand.
CGAGTTGACAGTGCAATGGTTACCGTGTCGAGAGAGAGAGAGAGAGAGAGAGAGAGAGAGAGAGAGAGAGAGAGAGGGGTTGAGGAGAAGTTAGTGTGTCTTGTGGTTAACTGTGAAGTAATTCAGGTTAAGAAGTAAGGTATAAGCATGAACAGACAGGAAATATTAATGTTATTGAGAAACCTTATGGTGGTGATGGGCGGCGGTGGTGGTGGTGATGGTGGTGGTACTGGTGTACGTAGATTGATAGATAGGTAGAAGGTTATATAGGTAGATAGACAGATAGATAGATAGATAGGCAAAGAGAAAGACAGGAAGGCAGCTAGAAAGACATACAGACAAAGCTAGATTGATAGATTAGTAGATAGATAGAAAGTAGAAGGAGAAATACATCAGACAGACAGAAAATAAGATAGTTAGAAAGATAGATAGGCAGAAAGATAAGTAGATAGACAGGCCGCTAGATAGATAAACAAATAAATACTTCATAAACTACAGCTCATACCTTTATCATTATACTGTAACCGATCATAATAAACACAATGATGAACACATTTGCCACTACAATTAACTGGAAACCGTGTGAGAATATACTGTCTTCTTCTCCATTCCTTACTCTTTCCTGTCTTGCTTTCTTTTACCCACCAGTCAATCAACCACCATCACTATTTCTTTGCAACAACAGTGACAGCAACAACAATCACGATTCAAAACTTTACCTGTCTTATTATAGTGATATAGGCGTGAAAGTGATGATAATGGTGACAGATGATAGTGATACAAATGACTGGTGTTAAGTTACCACCACTACCACCACCACCACCACTACCACCATCACTATCACCATCACTCTCCTTCTCGTGTTACTTTCAAGGGTGATGACTGTGGTGGTGACCTGTGATATTGGTGGCGAGGGTGATGGTGCTCTAGTTAGAATCGTTTGGTGATGGTGGTGATGGTTGGTGGTGGCGCTTAGTGACATTATGCGATAAGGGTGGTGGTGGTGATGGTGGTGACAGGGAGGTGGGGTGAGGGGATGGTGAGGCCATAGGTTGGTTATAAGGAGGGCAAGCATGGCAAGGAGGAGGAGGAGGAGGAGGAGGTAGTGGTGGTGGTGGTGGTGGAGGAGGACTGGGTAGTGGAGGAGGAGGTGCAGGCAGAAAAAAAAAGCGTATGATCTCTTCCTCCTCCTCCTCCTCCTCCTCCTCCTCCTCCCTCTTTTCTATTACCAAGTTACTAACCTATGCTACACACACACACACACACACACACACACACACACACACACACACACAATGGGGCTTCTCTTTGACACGGTCATCGACCTTTCACTCAAGCAAATAGCAACAACAACAACAACAACAACAACAACAGCAGCAGCAACAGGAAAAATCAATAAATACAGAAACGCATATATTAGCAATAAATACCTCTACATCAACACACACACACACACACACACACACACACACACACACACACACACACACACACACACTCACGCACGCACGCACATTTCAAGAAACTAAACAGCTGGATGCGTCACTGAAGTTTCCTACACGCAATAGGAAGTATGCTCTCTCTCTCTCTCTCTCTCTCTCTCTCTCTCTCTCTATATATATATATATATATATATATATATATATATATATATATATATATATATATATATATATATATATATATATATATATATTTATTTATTAAGAAGCCTATTGATACAGCGAGCACTAGCAACAGGTGTGTGTGTGTGTGTGTGTGTGTGTGTGTGTGTGTGTGTGTGTGTGTGTGTGTGTGTGTGTGTGTGTGTGTGTGAATGTGAGGAGGAAGGAGAATTTCGATGATAACAAAGAGGAGGAAGAAGAACATTAGAAGGAGGAGGAGGAGGAGGAGGAGGAGGAGGAGGAGGAGGAGGACGATGAGGAGATGGAAGAAGGACCAGAAGAACAACAAGACGAGCAAGAACAAGAGCAAATTTAGAACATGAACGAGAACAAAAAAGAAGTATAAGCAAAAATGTGAATGTGTGTAAAAGTAAGCAATTGTACCGTAACACAGACACGAGTAGAGAAGTTGTACCTAAATGAAGAACATCCTGGAAGCTCCGTCTTTCTTAACATTTTTCTCTATTTTTCTGGCTTTCCTTCTTTCTATCTATTTATACTTACCTGAAGAAAGCACGAATGTATGTACCAGTCTTGACGCGGCTTCTCTCTCTCTCTCTCTCTCTCTCTCTCTCTCTCTCTCTCTCTCTCTCTCTCTCTCTCTCTCTCTCTCTCTCTCTCTCTCTCTCTCTCTCTCTGTCTCTCCTCTCTCTCTCTCTCTCTCTCTCTCTCTCTCTGTGTGTGTGTGTGTGTGTGAGCAAAATAAACACGTGGGCATCTTATTCATAGAGCGGCTATGTTTGAGTCGCTTATTTATAACTTAGACGCGAGGGGAAACACACACACACACACACACACACACACACACACACACACACACACACACACAGACAGAGTTTTAGCGCAACTGTCTTTCTTTTCTGGATATTTGTAACACCTGTAATTAATGAGAGAGAGAGAGAGAGAGAGAGAGAGAGAGAGAGAGAGAGAGAGAGAGAGAGAGAGAGAGAGAGAGACTTAAATGCAATAATGAGAGGAAGAATGAAGAGAGAGAGAGAGAGAGAGAGAGAGAGAGAGAGAGAGAGAGAGAGAGAGAGAGAGAGAAATTCATGCCAGCCTTGACCTACATATCAGCGCCTAATGTTACCCCGGTGGGAACAGCAGCTGCCGCCACCACCACCATCACCACCCTTACCACCACCACCACTACCACAATCCTCTCTAAGCTCCTCCATTCCACCTTGCCCAGCCCACTCACGCCTTCCGTCACTCATTTCCAAGCAGGGTCGTCTCTTTACCACCCCAAGATCGCCCTCACTTGCACGACGCTTTTATCTGCACGTACGATAGTTGCCAGCTGCCGGAAACCTGTTTTGTTGCAGTTCAGGATGACTGGTGTATGATAACTAGCGACACTCGGTCTTGTAGGTTCCTGCAAGACACGCATGGTTGGCTAGCTGGCTGGTTGTCTGGCTGGCGATGCTATGAAATGTCGAGTGTGCATAAGAACCAACTGTCACTCTTGTAAGGAATGTTAAAGGTTCAGATCTACACATACCACCTGCAGGTTCTACGGGATATATTAGTCGCAAATTGTCCAGTAATGTGATCGTGTCGTGTTTAGATTACAACTTCTTTAGTGAGAGATTTTTTTTTCTTTCTTTCTTTCTTTTTTTTTTTCATCATTTTGCACATTCTGCCTTAGTTTTGTTCTGTTGTCTTTCTCTTTCCCCTTTCTTTTCTGTTCATTGTGCTTGTCTTGTGACTGATTTTCCCTCTGTGTGAATCAGAGCAAACGTGTAAACAGTGTGTGCGATTTCTCTCTCTCTCTCTCTCTCTCTCTCTCTCTCTCTCTCTCTCTCTCTCTCTCTCTCTCTCTCTCTCTCTTCTTCTTCTTCTTCTTCTTCTTCTCTCTCTCTTTCTGTACACACACACACACACACACACACACACACACACACACACACACACACACACACACACACACACACACAACAGCCATCACCGCCACCATTAACCTCCCATGCAAAAGATCAACACCAGCATACTACTCTCTCTCTCTCTCTCTCTCTCTCTCTCTCTCTCTCTCTCTGGCAATTCCCCATACTTATTTTTTTTTTTTCTGTCTTCCTCTTCATTCCTGTCTGTAACGTAGCAACTGGCGGACCACGAGCCTAAACCTTATGTGAATGGTTGGCTAGAGGGAAGGTCTCGTGTCAGTCAGTTCCTCTATTCATCTCATCACCTGCCAACTAGAGCCGTGTTTCTGCGCTTCCTTCTTTCCTCTGTTTGTTTGTTGAGGCTTCGTTCAAAATGTGGCTGAGGAGAAGATGAATCTATTGGGTGGCACAGGAGAGGTGGTAGTGAAGGCAGCGATGCGTGTAAGATAGGAGGTAATGAATGGAAATATGTCATTAGTTTCTGGGCTTCCTTCTCGCAGTGAGGAAATGTGGCTGGAGAAACTGGGGAACCTTAATGGGGGCACCGAAGAAGAGGCTGTAGTGAAGAGATGCGTGTAAGATATGCGGTAATGAATGGAAATACGGTAAGTTAGTTTTCTGGGCTTCCTTCTGTCCTCAGTTTGATTATAGAGGCTTCGTTCAAGAAGAGAATGTGGCTGGGGAGACTTTTGGGTGGAACAGAAGGGGAGGTGGTGGTGAAGGTAGAGATGTGTGGGTAATTAATGGAAATACGCTAAGTTATTTTTGGGGCTTCCTTCTGACCTATGTTTTCATGTAGAGGCTTCGTTCAAGGAGGGAATGTGGCTTGGGAGACTGAGAATCTTTTGGGTGGAGCAGAAGGAGAGGTGGTGAAGGCAGATATGTGTGGGTAATGAATGGAAATACTGTAAGTTACTTTTCTGGGCTTCCTTCTGACCTGTGTTTTCATGTAGAGGCTTCGTTCAAGGAGGGAGTGTGGCTTTTGGATGGAACAGAAGGAGAGGTGGTGGTGAAAGCTGATGTGAGAGTGTAAGTTATGAGGTAATGACTGGAAATATGGTACGTTAGTTTCTGGGCTTTCTTCTGTCCTCTCTTTGCTTGCAGAGGCTTCATGTAGGGAGGAATGTGGCTAGGGCGGGTAGGAATCTTTTGAATGGCATTGAAGGGGAAGCAGTGGTGAAGAGAAAGACGTGATAGTGTAAGATATGATGTAATGAATGGAAATGTAGTAAGTTAATATGATTTATTTTATGTAAGAGGGAATCTGGCCTAATGTAGCGATGGGGCTGCAAAAATAAAGATAAAAAGAATGCTTACTGTAGGCATGCCAGTCCCCGAAAAGTGTAGGGAAAAGGGTTATCCAAAGTTGAGAGGACGCGCATCTTGTAACATTCCTCTCTTTGCTGTGGGATTCTCTTAAAGCTTCTTGTGTAGTAAATGTTAATGTGTAAAGTATGTAGGTGATTCATGTTGGTTTCTCTTAGCATGAGAACAGCAATAGAGTTAAAGTGAGAAGTCTGGTTTGCCTGCTTAATTCAAATAGGAAGATGGTTAATTGTAATATTTTGTGTAGTATTTTGTTGATGATTATTTTCATTTATCTAGGTACACATGCATTTTAGTTTTTGTTTGTTTATTTATGCATTGCTTGGTTTATTCAAATGTATGAGTTTTAGAGAATTTTTCAGTTGAGATAGATAGACAGACAGACAAATATATATATATATATATATATATATATATATATATATATATATATATATATATATATATATATATATATATATATATATATATATATATATATATATATATATATATATATATATATATATATATATATATATATATATATATATATATATATATATATATATATATATATATATATATATATATATATATATATATATATATATATATATATATATATATATATATATATATATATATATATATATATATAGAGAGAGAGAGAGAGAGAGAGAGAGAGAGAGAGAGAGAGAGAGAGAGAGAGAGAGAGAGAGAGAGAGAGAGAGAGAGAGAGAGAGAGAGAGAGAGAGAGAGAGAGAGAGAGAGAGAGAGAGAGAGAGAGAGAGAGAGAGAGAGAGAGAGAGAGAGAGAGAGAGAGAGAGAGAGAGAGAGAGAGAGAGAGAGAGAGAGAGAGAGAGAACTACTCTACTATTAGTACTATTACTACTACTACTACTACTACTACTACTACTACTACTACTACTACTACTACTCTCTTCTGTCTCTAAAGCTGAACTCTTTTCTCAAACCTTTGCTCACAACTCCACCTTGGACGATTCTGGGCTTGTCCTCCTCTCCTCCTCCCTCTGACTATTTCATGTCTACAATCAAAATTCTTCGTAATGATGTTTTCCATGCCCTTGCTGGCCTAAACCCTTGGAAGGCTTATGGACCTGATGGGGTCCCTCCTATTGTTCTCAAAAACTGTGCTTCTGTGCTTGCACCTTGCCTGGCCAAACTCTTCCAACTTTGTCTATCGACTTCTACCTTTCCTTCCTGCTGGAAGTTCGCCTACATTCAGCCTGTTCCTAAAAGGGTGACCGTTCTAACCCCTCAAACTACCGTCCTATAGCTTTAATCTCTTGCTTGTCTAAAGTTTTTGAATCTATCCTGAATAGGAAGATTCTCAAACATCTGTCACTTCACAATCTTCTGTCTGATCGCCAGTATGGCTTCCGTCAAGGTCGCTCTACTGGTGATCTTCTGGCTTTCCTTACTGAGTCTTGGTCATCCTCTTTTAGAGATTTCGGTGAAACTTTTGCTGTTGCGTTAGACATATCAAAAGCTTTTGATAGAGTCTGGCATAAAGCTTTGATTTCAAAACTGCCCTCCTACGGCTTCTATCCTTCTCTCTGCAACTTTATCTCAAGTTTCCTTTCCGACCGCTCTATTGCTGCTGTGGTAGACGGCTACTGTTCTTCTCCTAAACCTATTAATAGTGGTGTTCCTCAGGGTTCTGTCCTGTCACCCACTCTCTTTCTATTATTCATTAATGACCTTCTTAACCAAACTTCTTGCCCTATCCACTCCTACGCTGATGATACCACCCTACATCTTTCCACGTTCTTTCAGAGACGTCCAACCCTTCAGGAAATCAACAGATCACGCGGGGACGCCACGGAACGCCTGACTTCCGATCTTTCTAAGATTTCCGATTGGGGCAGAGAAAATCTAGTAGTTTTCAATGCCTCAAAAACTCAATTCCTCCATCTATCAACTCGACACAACCTTCCAGACAACTATCCCCTCTTCTTCAATGACACTCAACTGTCTCCCTCTTCCACAATGAATATCCTCGGTCTGTCCTTTGCTCATAATCTTAACTGGAAACTTCACATCTCATCTCTTGCTAAAACAGCTTCTATGAAATTAGGTGTTCTGAGGCGTCTCCGACAGTTTTTCTCGCCCCTCCAACTGCTTACTCTGTATAAGGGCCTTATCCGTCCCTGTATGGGGGGGTTCCAGTCACACAGCTTTGCTTGATAGGGTGGAATCGAAAGCTCTTCGTCTCATCAACTCCCTCCTCTGACTAACTGTCTTCAGTCTCTTTCTCACCGCCGAAATGTTGCATCCCTTTCTATATTTTATCGCTATTTTCATGGTAACTGTTCTACTGATCTTGCTAACTGCATGCCTCCCCTCCTCCTGCGGCCACGCTGCACAAGGCTTTCTTCTTCCTCTCATCCCTATTCTGTCCAACTCTCTAATGCAAGAGTTAACCAGTACGCTCAATCATTCATCCCTTTCACTGGTAAACTCTGGAACTCCCTCCCTGCATCTGTATTTCCGAATTCCTACAACTTGTCGTCTTTTAAGAGGGAGGTATCGAGGCATTTGCTCCCCTAATTCTGGCTGACGGTTTTGGCACTTTTTGAACTCTTTGGAGAGCCAGCGCTCAAGTGGGCCTTTTTCTAACTTTCTTTTTTTGCCCTTGGCTGGCCCTCTTCCCTACGTAAAAAAAAAAAAAAAAAAAAACTACTACTATTGCTACTACTACTTCCACCGCCAGCATCATCATCATCACCACGACCACCACCACCACCACCACCATTACCAGCAGCACTTACCAATCACAAAAAGAGAGAAGAAAAAAAATCTGAAAGAAAAATCTTGGAAATTACTGTGACGTACGAACAAATTGGTGATAAAGTCGGAGAAATGTTTACACACACACACACACACACACACACACACACACACACACACGCACATCTTGAAAGGAAAGGGAAGCAAAGTAAAAGAAAAAAAATAAGAAAAAAATTGAAAAAAAAGTCGAATGAGTGACGGACAGATAAATAAAGTTAGTCATTAAAACAAACAGTGTCGTCTTTGCTTAGTGAGTGGCGGGCATGTGGGAATTAGGCCGACGATCCCGATGAGAGTGAAACAGATGCGTGTGAGTGTGTCTGTGTGTGTGAGTGTGGGTTTATCAGAGGGAGTGAAGAGTATGTGGGAGAGGGGGGCGGGGAGGGAGAGAAGTGAAGTGATGTCCGGGAAGCAAAAGTAGGTCGCGTGTATAGACGTGTGTGTGTGTGTGTGTGTGTGTGTGTGTGTGTGTGTGTGTGTGTGTGTGTGTAGGTTGATTGAAGGTTCATACACGTGGCTTTTGTGTGTTTTCTAGAACCATATTCTGAGACACTTCCTGCCGCGCCTCGATTGCTTTCAAAAGGCTCCAATTGTTTCTTTTTATTTTTTTCTCTTTCTCTCGATCTTTTGTGGTTCTAGTATCAGATTAAAAAGTTTTTTTTTTCATTATGAACAAGGAAAACAGAACCAGTGTGAAAATACAGATTTCATTTCCGGTTCTAGTGTCAGATGATCAAGATTTTTTTTCATTATTAGCAAGGGAAACGAACAGTGTGAAATACAGTTGTTTTGATGTTTTTTTTCCAGTTCTATTGTCGGATTAACAAGATTTTTATATTTTTTAACAAAGGAAGCGGCCAGTGTGAAGATAGTTATTTATTCATCTTCTGCGGTTCTAGTGTCAGAATAACAAGATAAATACTATTAACCAAGGAAACAGAGCCAGTGTGAAAATTCATTTTTTTTTTTTTTCGGTTTTAGTATCAGATTAACAAAATTTGTGTATTATGAACAGGGGAAACAATCTTGAGAATCAGGTTTGTAATTTCTCTCACTTTTGGAAATGGTCATGGTGAAAGAGTAAAGCGTTTCTGAAAATAGGTCTTAGTAATGAATCTGTGTCTTGAGAGGGAGATTGACCAACTTATTCGTTCATTTATTGTTTGTTTTGGTTGGTTTACGCCGCTTCAATGGGGGTCATAGTGGAAAGAAATATTAGTCCTTACCATTACTATCATTTTTTTTTTATTTATTACTTATCTCCATTTCTCAAGATTTATTTGGAAATGTATTTGTTTGGAAGTGCATTTTTTTTTCCGAGATGCAAGAAATAGCTAATGTGGGTAAGTAATCCAATTTCTTGTGTGTTATAATATCTCTTTCGTAAGTTTAAACTGAAGGGAAAGAAAATAGAAAAAAATAAATAAATACGTAACCTGTTTCCTTGTCACTATTTTCCTCATTCGTAAGGCTTCAAAAAATGCTGAAAGAA
>NC_059291.1:12401748-12406748 GCF_017591435.1 Portunus trituberculatus
TACTCATTGTGTACTTTTTTCCTCCCGTGGTGTTTGTAAAAGACTCTCTCTCTCTCTCTCTCTCTCTCTCTCTCTCTCTCTCTCTCTCTCTCTCTCTCTCTCTCTCTCTCTCTCTCTCTCAAGAAGGTGGACAGGTGAGGGTCGGCCGGCGCTCTCTCGCTCGATTTCACTTTCCTTTGCCTCTGTGTGTGTGTGTGTGTGTGTGTGTGTGTGGTATAGTACGTTGTTGCGGTTTTCAAAAGAGAAATGGCTCTATATGACTCAAGGATCTGTCGTATGTGTGTGTGTGTGTGTGTGTGTGTGTGTGTGTGTGTGTGTGTGTGTGTGTGTGTGTGTGCATGCGTGCAGCCAGTAACAAGTGCCGGTCAGTCTGATAAAGCATACTCCAACAAGGCAGGGGCGTCGCTGATAAGAGCCAGACGCCGATGGCACTGTGGTGGTGGTGGTGGTGGTGGTGGTGGTGGTGCCAGCTTCAGGGCCGGCTGGTGTAGTGGGTGGGGGCAGTAAGGCGGGAGGCGGGAGGGGAGATGTGAGGCAGGGATAATAAACTCAGTAATTCTACAAAATTCGCTCTATTTCACCTTAAATAAGAATAGTATAAATAAATAATGATAAAAGCTAGTATGTACAGAGACTCGTCGTATAAATAGTGCATATATACAAAAAATATTGATGTGGTAAAAAAATTATGTAGAAAGGATAGAAGACATCCACCAGTATAGCCAGCGAGACCCACCACCAGCGCGGCGCCCCGCCCCGTCCCTCGGCCCCCGCCATTTAGCGGCGGGGCTGCCGGGGACGCCGGGCTTGGGGCGCCAGGGAAGGGCGAGGCGTGGCCGTGCCCAGCGAGGGTGAGCGTGAGGCAAGGTGTGGGCACGGCGCGGAGAGTGAGTGGAAGGGAGAGGTGGCGCCGGTAGTGTGGGGCGGTGGCGCCCGGCCCGCCACGCCGCCGCCCTCGTTAGGTCGCCGTCGCTCTAGCTGCCGTCGGTGTTGCTGCTACTGTTTTCACTATTTCCGCTGCTTTTGTCAGCATTGTTGCTGCTGCTGCTGATGGCGCTGCTGTTGCTGTCGCCGCCGCTGCTGCTGCTGCTGCTGACGTTGCCGCTGTCATTACTCTTGGAAGTGTTAGTGGTAGTGGTGATGTCAGGGGTGGTGGTGATGTTAGTGGCAGGGGCAGGGGTGGTGGCAGAGGGTTTATCACTAGGGGTGGCAGGTCTGCTGCCAGTATCACTGCCCCGGGCACTTGGGCTGCCGGGGCGAGGGACGGTTTCTTGCGCGCTCATGGTGCGGCGCCGGTGTATGGGGCTGAAGCCCTTGGAACCATCCGGGCCCTTGGGGAACCTGAGCACTCCTTCGGGGATTGGAAGAGACCCATGGGAGACACGGTTCGGCCGAGTGAGAGGAGGTCGTGAACCCACCACTGGGGAGGCTGCTGAGGCGGCGGAGGCCGCGGCGGCTGCCAGTAGGTTCCGTTGTACCCATGAGGTTGGGGGCGGTGACCCCAGCTGGAACTCGGTGCAGGACTTACTCTTTGGCCTGTTCTTGCGGGCCTCAACCACCGCAGACAGTTCCTTCAGATTAGGAGATTGCGTCTGCGGCAGGGAGAGGCACTTACGGCGCGGGTACCGGGGCTGGGGCATGGGGATCTCTACATCAGAGCCGAGGCCGCTGTCCTTGCGGCTCTTGGTGCCGACGCTGTTCTTGCGGCTTGGAGGTCCCTTGTTGATGGGGCTGCCGTATCCGCTGTTGCTCGTCACGCTGTTCTTGCGGCTGTTAGGCTGTGACCCCTTCTGCTGAGGTGCCTTTTCGGGCTTCTTCTGAGCCTCGGGTAGGATGGGGACGACCTTGAGTCCTTCCTCTGTGTTCATTTCCGTGGCGGCCTTGGCAGCCTCTGGCGTCTCAAACTCGATCCAGGCACAATTAGTGTCTGAGAGGGCGGTGTGCTTGGCTGCTAGCCCCTTGAGGTCCTGCGGGATGGCGGTGCCGGCCCGCACCACGCGGATAAAGGCGATATCACCACATGAGGCAAACAGTTCGGAGACTGATTGAATACTGGGTTTGGCAAGGGGCAGGGCGAGGGCCAGCACGGCGCAAGTAACAGGCACTTCCTCCAGGTCTGGCAGCGGGTCCACGCGGCGAATCTTGGTGCCGAGGTCATTGATCTGGATCTTGGAAGACTTTTTGTTGAGTGAGTAGGACACCACCCGCCAGTCCTTGGTGAGCTGCTTTACCTTCTTGAAGGAAGACACAAGCTTGAGCGACACGTAGCCCTCCTTGTTCCGCCGGATGTGCTTCAGCAGGAACTTGTCCTTAGCAACGTTTGCGTCGCTGAAGTAGAACTCCACCTGTGCCACGATGCGCGCCATCTGCTCCTCGTCGGGCACCACCATGTCAGGCTCACGCTCCGCCTCGATGCCCGAGTCCCGGCCGCCTTCCTCGCTGCCGTCGGACACTACGCTGGAAGAGCGCTCGGAGCGGGGCTCCAGCCCCTCGCCGATGCGGGTCTCAATATCACACACCTCGGGCGCGGAGTCTGCCTGGATGCCTTCCTCCTCTGTGCTGCTGACCACGCTGTCGTCGGAGTCCTGACGTTCAAGCTTGGCGGCCAGCTCCAGGGGCAGGCTGGTCTGGGCTGGCAGGCGAATGTGCTGCCCTGCCAGGCCCTTGGGGCTGCTTTCCAGAATCACCATTTCGTTGGATGAGGTCTCGCTGTCGCTGGTGGTTACCTCGTCGTCCATGAGGGAGACAGGTGGCACCAGCTGTGGCACTACGGCCAGGCACTCCTCGGACACCGCCGCCATGAGGGTCACGGTGGGTGTCACTGATTCAGTATAACACTGCTGCTAGCCAGTACAGTGGGTCTCAGTGAGGACTCACCAGGGCCTATAGACGCTGAGTCTAGAAAACCCTGTTCACTTTCGACCGCGTGTTAACACTGCCGTGGCGGTGGTGAGGCAGCTGTGGCGCGGCTCGCTCTACTGACGCCCTCGCCACCACGCCCGCTATATACTTTCACCTGTGACGTCAGGCATCGGGGGCGGGGCCTCGCTCTGACGCAACCTCGCTCATCCACTATTTGTGTATCTGTCTCCTCGTTTCTAGACCTGGGAACACCGCTGGCCGGTACCGCGCAGATTCTGGGGAAAAGACGTGCGTATCTAGCCGAGGGGCGGGGAGGGGTGGGGAGAGGCAGGGCGACCGCCTGCTGACTCAGGGCGGGAGGGACACACACAGGCTGAGGGTACACTACTTCCCTCGATTGGGGAAGCACTGGGGGGAGCGTTTTCCCCTCTAACCTACCAAGGCAGGCTTACAAAGACTACTACGGTGTGTGTGTGTGTGTGATGAGTGTGTGTGTGTGTGTGAGTGTGTGTGTGTGTGTGTGAGTGTGTGTGTGTGTGTGTGTGTGTGTGTGTGTGTGTGTGTGTGTGTGTGTGTGTGTGTGTGTGTGTGTGTGTGTGTGTGTGTGTGTGTGTGTGTGTGTGTGTGTGTGTGTGTGTGTGTGTGTGTGTGTGTGTGTGTGTGTGTGTGTGTGTGTGTGTGTGTGTGTGTGTGTGTGTGTGTGATGTGTGTGTGTGTGTGTGTGTGTGTGTGTGTGTGTGTGTGATGAGTGTGCTAATCTCTTAATCAGCATCACATGATTCAAGAAGCTATACGCTCTTGGTTTCTATTTATTTATTTATATATATTTTTTTGTCTTTTAATTTTCCTCAAGGTCGGTTGGAGTAATGTCATGCTTTCCTTATAACATCGGTCAGGAGAAGAAATACCTAATACTCCTATGTATGGACTAGTCAGGTATTTGCTGAAGATGAAACTGTACCCCACAAATTTATAATGTTTGTTTACTTCTTATTTATGTGTCCATTCATCTCTCTCTCTCTCTCTCTCTCTCTCTCTCTCTCTCTCTCTCTCTCTCTCTCTCTCTCTCTCTCTCTCTCTCTCTCTCTGTCACATGACCCAAAAATGGCGACTAAACTTCAACCACGCAAAATAAGAAAGTAACACGCACACGCACACACACACACACACACACACACACACACACACACACACACACACACACACACACACACACACACACACACACACACATTAAACAGTAGGGTAATGTGGAGTGGGAGAGGAGAGAGCAGTGAGGACATGAGAGGTGATAGAAGACGCGAGGGTAAGAGGGAACGAAGAGGGAGAGGTGAGAGGAGAGAGGGGGAAGAGAAGCTGAGTGAAGGGAAGAGAGATGGGAATGCGAAGATAGATGAGGAAGACCTATTGGAGGAGGAGGAGGAGGAGGAGGAGGAGGAAGAAAAATGACAGGACAGAGGAAGGGATCGGAAAGAGGACAAGGAAGACAACTAGGAGGAGGAGGAGGAGGAGGAGGAGGAGGAGGAGGAGGAGGAGGAGGAGGGAAGGGATAGAAGGGGAGGAGTAATAGATTAGGAAATAGAGAGAGAGAGAGAGAGAGAGAGAGAGAGAGAGAGAGAGAGAGAGAGAGAGAGAGATAATAACAGGCAGATGGACAAAACAAGCCTTTCACTATCACGCACTCTCGCTCGCTCGCTTATTTAACTCATCATTGGATAACTGAACACTATTCCCAGGACACACACACACACACACAGCTAAGTAAGGTGATGGCTTGGAGGAGACAGTGGAGGGGCTTCGTTAAAACTGGGACACGTTTGATAAAGGGCGCGTGCTGTAATGTTCTTTGATGATCGGGGCTTCTTGACACTGCTCGAAGAAAAGTCAGAAGTGAGAAAATTTGTCAACTGGAGCGGGAGGAAGATGACGGGGGGGGGTGGAATGTGACCTGATGATTGGTGTTGCTCAGTAGGTTAATCTTCACTTCTGGAGGTGTTATGAGATGAATATGTTGTTGAGTACAGGTAATGGTGGTGGTGGTGGTGGTGGTGATTTGGTAGTGTGGTGGTGTTTGTTATTGATGGTGTAAAGGAAGTAGACATAGTGAGAGGTAGATAAATCGACACATAGATAGATAG
>NC_059291.1:12411748-12416748 GCF_017591435.1 Portunus trituberculatus
TCCCTCCCTCTCCCTCCCTCTCCCTCCCTCTCCCTTCTTGACCTTGGAGGAGCAGGGTGAGAGAAATGGGGGCGAGGAGGGAGGGAGAGAGAGGGAGAGATGGAGAGCGAGTGGATGACCTCGCTTAGGGCATAGGAAGGGAGACGAGGGAGAGGTGAGAGAGGAGAGGGAAGGAGGGAGAGGATAGGAGGTATGGAAGGAAGAAGAGGAAGGGAAGGGAAGAGATGGAAGAAATTAGAATGATTTGTTTGATTTTTTTGGTATTCAGAGAGAGAGAGAGAGAGAGAGAGAGAGAGAGAGAGAGAGAGAGACATTGCAAGTTTATTTGTTATCTTTCCCTCTCTTACGTCTCATTATCTTTGACCTATTTCTTTATCTCTCTCTCTCTCTCTCTCTCTCTCTCTCTCTCTCTCTCTCTCTCTCTCTCTCTCTCTCTCTCTCTCTCTCTTCATTTCTTGTATAAGTTCAAAATGATGAAGAAAACACATGCGAGAGAGAGAGAGAGAGAGAGAGAGAGAGAGAGAGAGAGAGAGAGAGATATGTGGGTGGACGAAAAAAAGTATAAAGTAATAAACTCGTGTCAAACACACACACACACACACACACACACACACACACACACACACACACACACACACACACACACACACACACACACACACACAAACACTTATATTTGTACTCATTGATTCTCACATTGACACGCGCGAGTGAGAGAGAGAGAGAGAGAGAGAGAGAGAGAGAGAGAGAGAGAGAGAGAGAAATCCCTTCCATTGTTTACACGTATCAGCTGATCCGTGACGCCACTTTCTGGACACGCCCCTCTTCACCTCCCCTCTTTTTTGTTGTTGTTGTTGTTGTTGTTGTTGTTGTTGTTGTTGTTGTTGTTGTTGTTGTTGTTGTTGTTGTTGTTGTTGTTGTTGTGGTGGTGGTGGTAATGGTGGCGATGGTAACGGGTTAGTAATGGTGTAATGGTGGTAGTGGTGAGAGAGAGAGAGAGAGAGAGAGAGAGAGAGAAACTAACGTATTGCATGGCTGACTGACAGATTTGCTGACGTTAAGAGTGCTTTGATCTAGAAACTATTTGTTTTGGTTCACTAACTGACTGACTGACTGACTGACTGACTGACTGACTGACTGACCTTCTGTCTTCTCTGTTCACTGCCGGACTAACCGACTTTCTGACTGACTGACTGACCAACTTAAATTTATGTTTGGCTTCTTCCAGGGCTATTTTCATTCTCTCTCTCTCTCTCTCTCTCTCTCTCTCTCTCTCTCTCTCTCTCTCTCTCTCTCACATATTTCTGTTTCTTTCCTCTCATATTTTTACTTCCTTCTTTCTTTCCCTTCTCTGCCTTCTCTTCCTTCTTTTTTTCCTTCCTCATTCCTTTATTTTATTCTTTTCCTCAATAATTCTGTTGTAAATTCATTAACATTTTTCCTATTTCCTCACCTTACCCTTTTCTCCTTTCTTCTCGCTCATCCTCTCTTCTCCTCTTCCGTTTTTCTCTTCTCCCTTCCCTTTCTCTTCATCACGTCATATACGATTGTTGCCAAGGGAGAGAGAGAGAGAGAGAGAGAGAGAGAGAGAGAGAGAGAGAGAGAGAGAGAGGCGTAAAGGAGGAAGAAGAGGAAGAAATAGTGAGACCTTAACCCAAAAGAAACTGGGAGTAAGGAGTCCTGCTTCCTTCTCCTCCTCCTCCTCCTCCTCCTCCTCCTCCTCCTCCTTTTTTCTATCATCATCATCATCATCAGCATCATCATCGCCATCATCATCGTCATCTGTTTTCTGCTATTCCTCCTCCTCCTCCTCCTCCTCCTCCTCCTCCTCCTCCTCCTCCTCCTCCTCCTACTACTACTACTACTACTACTACTACTACTACTACTACTACTACTACTACTACTACTACTACTACTACTACTACTACTACTACTACTACTACTACTACTACTCCTACTACCACAAATGACACTAGGAAAAATGTGTGTGTGTGTGTGTGTGTGTGTGTGTGTGTGTGTGTGTGTGTGTGTGTGTGTGCGTGCGTGCGTGCGCGCGCGTGCGTGTGCCCGTTCGTTTCACCCTTCATAATATTGTTGACCTCACACGTGTACTCTCCTCCTCCTCCTCCTCCTCCTCCTCCTCCTCCTCCTCCTCCTCCCCCATTCTCTTGTCTCTCCCTCCTTACCCCCCCTCTCCCTTCCGTATCTGTTCATCTTTATGTCCTTCTCTTCCTTCCCCCGTCTCCCCCACCTCTCCTCCTCCTCCTCCTCCTCCTCCATTGACTTCACATTCACATCTCTATTTTTCCAACTCATTTCATCTTTATTTTCTTTTTCTTTATCCTCTTCCTCGTCGTCCTCGTTCTTAATCCTGTTATCTTTGTCGACTTCATCCTCATCTTCCTTTCTTCCTTCCTTCCTTCCTTCCCCCCTCCCTCCTTCCCTCTCTCCCTCCCTCCTCGTCTTCCTCCTCCTTAAATAGAAGTAAAATTTTGTATGCACTCAACCGTATGTGTGTGTGTCTGCCCGTGTGTGTGTGTGTGTGTGTGTGTGTGTGTGTTTGCAGAGAAAGTGTGTGTGCGTGGGGCGTGCCAAGGTCGCGGGCGTGTTTAGGGGAAGGGGCAGGTGTGTGTGGTTCGGGTCTGTTGGGGTAGTAGAGGCAGGTGTGTGGTGTGGGGGGGAGGGGTTGACCTTACCTCTCTTCTCCTTGTTCACCCTGTATAGGAGGGAGGGAGGGAGGGAGGGAGGGATAAAGGGTTGGGGGGAGAGAGAGAGAGAGAGAGATAGGGAGAGGTTACGGAGGTTAATGGGTTGTAGAGAAAAGGAAGGAAAGAAGGAAGGAAGGAAAAAGGAAAGGAAACTAAAGAATAGATTATTAGTTAGTTGATAATATAGTAAGAATAGTAGCTTGATATTACTCACGTATTGACACACACACACACACACACACACACACACACACACACACACACACACACACACACACACACACACACACACCTGACCTACATTACTCATTGCCCATGATAATTGCTTCCTATAACGTAGCAATGCGTTTTCCTGCCACGAGTTCCCGCCACCGTATTCACTGCTGCTTCTCCTCTTGCCATTGTTGTTATTGGTGGTGGTGGTGGTGGTGGTGGTGGTGGTGGTGGTGGTGGTTATAGTGGTGGTAGTGGTGGTGGTGGTGGTTGTGGTGGTAGTGGTTGTGGTGGTAGTGGTTGTGGTGGTAGTGGTGGTAATTTTGGTGTGGTGGTAGTGGTATTGGTGGTGGTGATAATTTTGTTGTTGTTGGTGGTGATGGTGGTAGTAGTGGTGGTAGTAGTGGTGGTGGTGGTGGTGTTGGTGGTGGTGATAATTTTGGTGATAATTTTGGTGATGGTGGTGGTAGTGGTGGTGGTGTTGGTCGTGGTGTTGGTGTTGTGTTGGTTATTTTTGTTCTTCTGTTCTTTCTTTCTTTTATCTTTTGTTATTTTTTTCTTTCTTTCTTTCTTCTTCTTCATCATCTTCATATTCTTCTTCATCATCTTGATCTTCTTCTTCTTCCTCTTCTTCTTTTCTCTTTCTTTCTTTTTTTCTTCTTCGTCTTGTTGTTGTTGTTGTTGTTGTTATTGTTGTTTATCATCATCATCATCATCATCATCTTCATCTTCTTCTTCTTCTTCTTCTTCTTCTTCTTCTTCTTCTTCTTCTTCTTCTTCTTCTTCTTCTTCTTCTTCTTCTTCTTCTTCTTCTTCTTCTTCTTCTTCTTCTTCTTCTTCTTCTTCTTCTTCTTCTTCTTCTTCTTCTTCTTCTTCTTCTTCTTCTTCTTCTTCTTCTTCTTCTTCTTCTTCTTCTTCTTCTTCTTCTTCTTCTTCTTCTTCTTCTTCTTCTTCTTCTTCTTCTTCTTCTTCTTCTTCTTCTTCTTCTTCTTCTTCTTCTTCTTCTTCTTCTTCTTCTTCTTCTTCTTCTTCTTCTTCTTCTTCTTCTTCTTCTTCTTCTTCTTCTTCTTCTTCTTCTTCTTCTTCTTCTTCTTCTTCTTCTTCTTCTTCTTCTTCCTTCTTCTCTTCTTCTTCTCTTCTTCTTCTTCTTCTTCTCCTCCTCCTCCTCCTCCTCCTCCTCCTCCTCCTCCTCCTCCTCCTCCTCCAGTTACCCCTGTCGTTGTTGTGAATGAGATCATGCGTAGTTTGTCTGACTCACAATTTCTTTGAAGCTGTCAGTGGCTGCGGAAAGTAAGGAACTGGTTTGCCTGAGGGTGTGGCGGGGACTGGGTGTGGTGGCGGAAGAGACAGGAGGAGGAGGAGGAGGAGAGGAGAGAGGACGACCAGGTGGAGAGGAAAGAGAGATAGAGAAAAAAAAGGGGAGGAAAGGAAGGAAGAAATTGAGGGACGAGGATAAGGTGAGCAAAAAGGAAAGGAAAAGACGAGGAAGGAAGTGAGAAGGAAGAGAAAGAGGATGGGGGAAGGACATGAGATGGGAAGATTGGATGAAGGAACGCAAAGAGAAAGAGGAGAGGAAAAGGAAGTGACAGAGAAGGATGAGGTGAGGGAAGAGAAAGAGGAGGAGTCAAGGGAAAGGAAATGAGAGGGAAAGTTGTTATGAAGCGAGAGAAAAGAGGTGAGAGAGAAGCAAAATGAGCGTGTAAACAGATAAACGTGGCATTTGAAGGTGATGAAAATGCTATCATAGTGGTGAAATAATGTGATGATGTGAACATTTTTCGTTTCCCTCTTCATTAAGTTATCATTTCTCCTTCACACGTGGCCTCGAAATGATAAACACGAGTAAACACGCATTTCATTGGTCTCTCTCATGGTGTAGTGGTGATCTTGTACCGAATGCATTTATTTATAGCATGACTGACTGGCTGACTAACTGACGCAACGGATGAATCAATGACTGGTTAAAGGATTGGTTTGCTAATTAACTGTGGAGACTGGCTTGTTGGCTGATTGCGTAGCTGGGTGACTAATCTACTGACTGGACTAGCTAACTCACTCACTCACTCACTCATTTACTCG